>NC_092245.1:16610700-16665700 GCF_036320965.1 Panulirus ornatus
AATAAGGGTGTACCAACTTTAGAAACTTACAATAACAATTTCATGATATGAAACCTTGATTCCTTCTACCAAGAGGAGCGAATATTAATTTCTTATCCATTCTTCTTCAGGTGACATTGACCAAACTACCACAAATACTTCTGAGATAAGAAAATGGATGTCTATATCAGAAGTGCCTCAGCATGTGATCAAGTATACGTTCTGTGGTTTGGGATGAACGAGCCAGCAAAAATACTTACCAGTATTCTATATTGGCTTTAAGAACCGCTAACTAAAGCGTCTCAGAGAGACAAGACATTAAAAATCAGACGTTGTATATGTTCATATTCTGATACATTTGTGGATTTGGACTTGGCAGAAGGCGGTGATATGATAAGAAAAACAAATACTCAATGCAAAAATCGAATCATACTCTTCTCCCTCAGCCTTATCCTTACATAAAAGCCTGAAAATTTCCAGACATAAAGGCCTGGAAAATGTACCAATCTTAGCTTTTTCTTGATATGAAGGCCAAAAAATGTATTTCTTCTTAGCCTTTTCCTAAGGAAAAGGCCCGGGCAGTGCATATCTCTTCGCCTTTCCTAGAAAATGCATTTCTCTTGGCCTTTTCCCCTGACATGATGGCCCAGAGGAAATCTAACCTCCAGAATGACAGAGTCAGAAATGTCATTCACCCTCAGTTTGAAAAAGACTACAAGAGCGATACGAATCTAGCAAGAGACACACACTTCTTGTTGAGGAATAAGCCATCAAAGAGGAATTTAAGCGCCCTGGCCAGCTACTAATTGAAGGTCTGGGGGGGACACAACGTATGTTATTATGTTCATGACAAAGCATTCTTAATTGTCTCTGTTTATTTGGTCTGTTTGAGAAAAATGATCATAGTTGGAGGTTAAGGAACTCCTGTAACTAGCAATCGCTTTGGTATTAAATATATATATATATATATATATATATATATATATATATATATACCAGAATAAATGGGAGGTAACTGAGGAGACGGGAAATATTTATATAGTCAGTAACCCGCTAAGTAGACACTCTCCTCAAAAGCAAGAAGCCACGGGAGAGTAAAGTAGACGGGAATATCTACCAAAAAAAAAAGAAGAATTAGACGGAAAGGAACGGCCGCTATGAAATGAGTAGACAGGCATGAATCAGCAAGACCTTCGAGCCTAAATTGACAGTAACGACGAGGGTAGTAGACAGACACTCCATCCGCCTGCATAGACCAACTGATGTACACCAGCAGTACAGACAATAGTGGTCTTGAGCGGCTGCCAACAATCACTCAAGCAGACGCTAAACCATCTGATGAGACAAACAAGCGCTCGAGTAGCAGGTAGCAATCCCTCAAGAGGACATGACACCCACCTGGCCAGCAACAGTGGAGGGCCACCGAGGCTTCAAGGTGGGAAGGGGATATGAACCAATGACGCGAACTAATACCACTACCACGCCTCAATGTGACCCACCTGCATTCCCAAATCTCCCCACCTACACACGCCCAAGAGCTTTTTTACCCACGTAGTCTACATCATCATACCCATCACCCATGTACAGTTGCCCATGTACAGTGCATGATCTCCGGCCTTCGAACAGCCTCCATATATATGTTATTTACATATTTACTATACTTGATCGTAGTTTCCCACGTCAGCAAGCTAGCACCAGGAAACAGACGAAGAACAACCCATCCACTCATACACACACATGAATATATATATATATATATATATATATATATATATATATATATATATATATATATATATATATATATATATATATATATATATATATATATATATATATATATATATATATATATATATATATATATATATATAAACTTTTTCGTGATGGATTATGGGTAATATCCCTTGATATATGAATTATAGTACTTGACTTTGACTTTCATATGACAAATCCTCAGAAATTCCTGATAATGGCCTCTGAAATAGCCCGACTCTTCCCTGATCACTGGAATTGAATGCTGGAGAATTATTAGAATGGGTGGAAAATGGCTGACGCTCCAGATGGGTCCGAATAAGCAATATATTTTTGTGCTGGATAAGGAATAATGGAAGAAGAAGAAGAAGAAGAAGAAGAAGAAGAAGAAGAAGAAGAAGAAGAAGAAGAAGAAGAAGAAGAAGAAGAAGAAGAAGAAGAAGAAGAAGAAGAAGAAGAAGAAGAAGAAGAAGAAGAAGAAGAAGAAGAAGAAGAAGAAGAAGAAGAACAACAACAACAAGAACGAGAAGAACAAGAAAGAAAGAGAGGCAGAAAGAAAGAAGAATAAAGAGGAGTATGAAGTGAAGGAAGTTGCAC
Source organism: Panulirus ornatus (assembly GCF_036320965.1). Taxonomy (NCBI): domain Eukaryota; kingdom Metazoa; phylum Arthropoda; class Malacostraca; order Decapoda; family Palinuridae; genus Panulirus; species Panulirus ornatus. Next base: position 16,613,032 of record NC_092245.1, read on the forward strand.
AACTGTGTCTTCAAGTCATTTGTACTGCCCTATGAAGGCCGATAGGTATGTATGGGCAAGAAAGAACTAACCACTTCGTACCTTTCCGGTCGCTGAACCTATGCTAGCAAAAAAGAAAAATCACTCTTATTGAGAAGAGACTTCCAGTCTTCTGTTGTCGGGAATTACTTTAGATAATTTCCTTTAATTGTTTCGTACCATAGAGGAAAGAAATCTACATACAACGAAATTGTAGGTACAAATGCTAAGAATTGCTCAAAATTACGTAGTTGTGATGGAAGAGTTCAGCAATTATTTCCAAAACGAACTCATAGAGATCACTAGCTGTTGTGGTAGTGGTGCTGCTAGTAGCAGTAGTAGTAGTAGTAATAGTAGTAGTGGTAGTAGTAGTAGTGGTAGTAGTGACAGCAGTAGTAGTAGTAGTAGTAGTAGTAGATGAGATAGCACTATGATATTTTCTTTCTCGATTTCCATTCTCACTTTTACTGGCCATCTACTTCCAATCTTCGAGTTCTTACTTTCATCGGCACATTATAAATCTATCTTTCGACCTTGACCTTCACTAAATGTAAGACTCCTCAAAACTGGAAACTTTTAAGTCTTAGACACGTTTCTACTTCTCTCTCTCTCTCTCTCTCTCTCTCTCTCTCTCTCTCTCTCTCTCTCTCTCTCTCTCTCTCTCTCTCTCTCTCTCTCTCTCTCTCTCTCTCTCTCTCTCTCCCCCCTCTCTCTCTCTCTCTCTCTCTCTCTCTCTCTCTCTCTCTCTCTCTCTCTCTCTCTCTCTCTCTCTCTTGCAAATCCCTCTATTCTCTTTTTATTTTCTTCCCACATCACCCAATCCTGACTCCCTCATCTCAACTCCTCTCCTCGTCTGTTCTCCCCAGATACAGTTTTCCTTTCCTCTTTCCCTAACGGTATCATGATCTCAGTAAATAACTTTTCTCCTTCGTTTCTCTTCACAGGTAAGAAGGAGTCAAACTGCCTTCCATCTTCCTTAGTCTCTAGTCATCCACCCAAGAGGTACTCATCTCTCCTTTAGGAGGACCTCTTCGATCTCGTGCAAGACCTCTCTAAACAGACCCAAAGACTGAGAACTTAATGCATATCTTCATACGTTATTTCTTCATTACTCTAAGCCGAATGTGTTCTCTTAGAGCCTCTTATTTGCAGCTTTTTGCGTTGCAACAGGACCCTCATCCGATATCCAAAAGCCGTCTCAACTATGTATCTACGGACGTCTTCTCAAAGCCAACCACCATCATCAATTGACATATATACACGCAGGTCTTCAATAGTACACCTCCTCTTACATTAGTTTTAGCCACAGTCAACCCCCTCCCTCCACACACACATCAACCACCCTGCTCCAGTGTATAGTGTATTCCGCCTACAACCACGGTCAGTCCTTCAACCAACACCACCTCGACTCATTGACTTCTACCCTCCCGTATCCAGTACCATTCGAACCATCCTATTTCTCCTTCTCCATCATTCTTTCCCTAGCACGTCTTCGACAACCTTACTCAACTCTTCCACTTCCATGATTTCCCCTATCATCCGCTCCTCCACTTTTCCATACGACCCGATTAATTCATGTCACCCCATCAGAGTCGTCTCAACTTCTCCCCATTACCACGTCTCACAGACGTCTCCCCAACACCACCCAGATCTTACCTATATCCTGAACTACCATTAAAATCCTTTTTTTTTCCCCCACTCGATTATCTTCATCTTTCCCTGATTACCACTCTGCACCACCTTTCTCCATCGTCCACTTTCCTTCATCATTTCCCTTCCCCACCTCTTCCACACTTCCCCTTACTTCTTCGTCTCCTCCTCCTCCTCCTCTCTTCCTCCTCCTCCTCCTCCTCCATCTCTAGCAGCAGCAGGAGGGGCAGCTGGCGTCGAGTCTGCCCTAACGCACTGCAGCGGCTCCGACAGGTACAAATAGGACCACGCCCCCCTCCGTGACGAGGCTCGCGGCCCACAGGAAGCAACCGCCCCCCTGGACTCCCCAACCCCGCCCCAGACCCCCAGTCCCGCCTCCCACACCCCGCCCCAGACCTACCCCTAAATAGGACACCCCCCCACCCACCCACCCACCACTTTTGCACCAGCTGGTTCGAGCGGGGCACCCTAACTTCCCAGAGTCGAGGAATTAGTCTGATTGCTGTTTTTTAAGTGTTCCTGCGGATGGGCTGTGCTTGAGATGAGTGAGGGGCCTTGATTTTGGGAACGTGTTGCTTCCACTCTTTCCCTCATTAAGTTTAAGAGTATCTCATGAAGATAAGATGGGAGAGAGAGAGAGAGAGAGAGAGAGAGAGAGAGAGAGAGAGAGAGAGAGAGAGAGAGAGAGAGAGAGAGAGAGAGAGAGAGAGAGAGAATTATTCGTACCTACCTACATACGAGTACCTAAGGCAAGGGTTTCCTAACGAGGAAGGACTATTATATATCTGACTAACCTGGCTGTGTCGTGGAGTCACCTCCTATCAGTTTAAGCATAAAAGAATTTTATGATAAATGCCAAAAAGCTCCGCAGGTATGTGGCCTGAACAGACAATGGAACCTCAGAAATAGCGAGACTAAAAAAAAAAGAAAAAAAGATATTTTGTCTAATACATAAAACAAATTTCTGCTACGGACATTGACATGTATCAAGGACCACATCCTAAGTACTAACGGTCAATAAAGGTCCCGTCCTCCCTCACGGGCACTTCGTAATAAGCGGGTTTCGTTAAACAAAGAGAAAAGAGTTCGTTGTAGCGAGGGTGGAGCCAATGTTGCCTCACGCGAGTCAGTTGGCGACCAACATACTTAACCGGACGAAGACAAGAAGCAGCCAAGCCACTTAAGCTCATAAGTACTACATTCACCTTGCTGTCGTACGGGACAAACAGCCACGAAGGCGCTGGAAGAGTTGGGACCATTATTCTTCGGGAGTGAGGTTGAGGCGCGGTGTACATGGGCGTATGCGCAATGAGAACACATACTCTGATTTATGACCTTAAATCGGTAATTTTCTCTTGCGACATGTTGTGGACGTGCTGTTTGCTGTGTCTGCAGCAAGATTCTTGCGGTTAGGGTCCCCAGCGTCCTTAGCATATCATATACTGTCACCCAGTTACCGTAATATGGAAATGGGTTTAGTTTAATAATTAGTATTATCCAGGTTGTGTAGCGGTGGTAAGAAATAGATGTGTGTGTGTGTATATATATATATATATATATATATATATATATATATATATATATATATATATATATATATATATATATATATATATATATATATATATATATATATATATATATATATATATATATAAACTAAATTCCCATATCGATCCCTTTCTTCCTAAGAAACAGTCGACCCAGATGTTCATCCTACCCTCAGGGCTGGTCGATAACTGGGCACCTGGCTTAGATTTGGCTTGCTCTGACAAGGGCATTTGTTTGGTCCTTGGCGTCTCAGCAACTATTTAGAATAAACATCATCCAAAGCTTAAGTGGTGTCCGAGTTCTTAATGTCTTCTGATGAACGGTATCTGTACTTCGTGATCCGTAGACGAACTTGGGTATATTGGAGTAGGCGAAGTGTGTATACTTTAATTACAAATATCTTACTTGTCCTCCATCCATCATCCTCATCTTCTTCTAAGAACCATAGGCGTATAAAAACCATATACCAATACTGTTTCTCGTTTCCGTATACCCTCTGAAACTATATGGCCTGAAATTCTACGCCCTATAGCAGAATTGAAAAAAAACACAGAAAATCATATATATTTTGGCTCGAACCTTGTGTTTCACTGTCTAAATACAATATATGTCTAAGCCTAGATTGTACATCTATATTAAGTTACAATAAAGTACGAGAATGTGCAAATAGATGGAGTAATGATGAACGTATATGCGAAGTGCGTTTCATTCTTCCTCTTGGTTATCTGCAAATTGACAAATCAAATGTTTTGTACAAGAAATTAAAAGACTTTGACATTCGAAGAACGTTCTTCATCCCCTCTATAACTTCAGTTACAAACCCTCTTAGGTCACCAGTTGGTTCAATGTCCTTTTCGTAAGTCTCATACATAATCGGTTGGGTCTCCAGAGGTAGCAATATAAACAGATTTATGCATCACTCGATTACATTACCTTCAGTATCATCATCTGATTGTAATAGTCCTCGGAGGGATATTACTGTATGGTAATGAAAAACAAGGATTTATGAATACAAAAGGCTGGCCTTTGGCTCTAATCGATTCATTCATTCTCAGAAGAGAGGAACAACATTGTGTATGGTCATTTGTATAAAGAGAGAAGGCCGAGCGATGGGTGGGTGTGTGTGTACGTGTGTGTGTGTGTGTGTGTGTGTGTGAGTGGGTGGGTTACCTGTGGATTACCTGTTGAAGGGAGACTGAAACGGCTTATGCAATGGCAGAGAGAGAAAGAGAGAGAGAGAAAGAAATATATATATATATATATATATATATATATATATATATATATATATATATATATATATATATATATATATATATATATATATATATATATATATATATATATATATACACTTGTGTTTATGCGTATTCAGCTGTGTATATGCATTACCCATAAATATACAAATGCACATGATCAAGGTTGCCCTGTGTGCAACAGAGTAAAGAATAGAGAGACCTGCGCAAACACACACCTCATTACTCACTTTCATGTGATCTCGAGTCCGGCTGGCGTGGACCAGAACTCTTCGATACACTTCGCCACGAGTAATCCTCAACTCTCTCTCTCTCTCTTTCTCAGGAGTAAGAGAGGTGTATCACATCCCTCATGTCTCATTTCGATTCTCCTCTTCTAAAATACAAAATAGCACAAGGGTTTCAAGGCGTAGGTATTGCCAGCAGGTGAAGACAGCCGAAACCAACGTTACCAAGTGAAAACAGCTGAAACCAACGTTTACCAACTAGTGAAACGTTTTTTTCACCAGTTGATAAATACGTTTATGCGTTGGTTTATCATTTCTACATATGCTATAGCAAACCATTGGCTTGTTAGCGTATGTTATTCCCAGGTATATCTAGATCCTATATCCATTAAGAGGCATCAGACATAATGTATAATAGTATTTACTTTCTTTTGTAATCTTTGATGGCTCTTTTGAGCAATCTGTTACTCTTCCCTTCGTTTGTACTGTAACATTTTACGACGAGTATTCAGTGAATGGTGAGTAGAATGGCAAAGGTTAAAGAAAAGTAGAATTACTCTTAAAGAGGATTATTCCATGAAATACATACTGATTACCATCTCAGTCTTCTTTCACATCTGCTGCTTAAATATATATGTGCTGCATTTTGATAAACATATGTTTGCTCATGGAAACAATCCTCCGTAAACAATATGTGTGTATGTGTGTTGAGAAAGACAAACTACATATTCCTCTCATGGCCACTGCAGACTTCACCTCAAGTTCTTGTGTTTGCAGTTCCTGTACAAACCAGCTCCAACCACATGCATGTGCCGGGCTAAGGCAGAAGACATTCTTAAATACCAGGCAAGTTCGTCATGCTGAAATGCACCAGTGGGATTAATGTTCACGTTCAATACATTGATTCTGTCAGTCATGAGATGCTCATGGTAAATTATCATGAACAATGAATGATAGTCAAAGAGGAGTTCTCATATAGTTGATGTATGGAATAAATTTCCAAATATATATATATATATATATATATATATATATATATATATATATATATATATATATATATATATATATATATATATATATATATATATATATATATATATATATATATATATATATATATATATATATATATATATATATATATATATATATATATATATATATATATATCAGAACAATGAAGAAAGTGGCTTCTACTAAAGTGAAGTTTACATGGAAAGCATATATTGTCCTGACGCTCCTCATGATCTTATACAGCAGACCTGTTCAAGTCAATTAATTCTTGCAATTGTAATAACCTCATCATTAATTTGATGTCTCCTTCATTCCTGAACACAATATTTCAAAGTTGAATGATTTTTCTCACGATATCTATTTATCTATCTACATGATACCGATAGAAATAGATAAATCTAAACTTTATGTTATTGTCTCTTCAAGAATTTGTAAACCAACCTGACGCAATGGAATATGAAAACTACACACACTAGTGTTCAAAATAAAGCTAAGAAACTAACTTCCAAAATGAGAGAAAAAAAATATAATAAGATGAAGACATCTTGCTTCTACTATTCCATGTGTACTGGACAGATTTGTCAATCCATCTTTGTCCAGAGACGAGATTAAGACATTACTGATTTTTAAAATCCTTACTAAAGGAGCGTTTTTAAATAACACACTCAACGTACCTCAAAAAAACAAGCATTTTCGACCCTTTGTGGTAAGTTAATTATTCTGTTTACTTTAATTGTCTGAATAAGAAGGAAGAACTGATTTGTATACACTTTTTTTATATTAGAATTACTCGCATATGTTAATACGGATTAATATTTTGGCATAAGATTTTTGATTGGGTGATTTCTTATGCTAATCCTTTTTCTCCTGTGTTGACAACTTCTTAACCAATCCAGCAATCATTCCCAAAAATTTCTGAATATATATATATATATATATATATATATATATATATATATATATATATATACCATGGTCGATAGGTACGAAATCTTATCAACCACACTACTAGCAAAACTACATAGCTGGTTGATTTACTTACCAAATAACTTCGAATCTATCTTTCTTGCTTTTAAAATTCTCCATATCAAACTCTCTAACTCACTAACAAGCCATCTAACTATGTGTCTTTCACATCAGGCGAACAATCGCTGAGTCTTAGGGTTGGATTTTTTATTATTGTTCGAAGTAACGAGTTTGCAGGACTGAGGAAGGAGAAGGAGGAGGGTTCGCTGGCTTATACATTATACAATAGGGTCCTCAATGCCGGCAGACAAAGCATTGGAAAAAGAGGCCCTTCCGCGCTGCCCCGGAACCAGTCCTGGGGATGAAGATGTATCTGTCAAGTGCGTCATAAATGTCAGCCAAGGCACGCAGTGGACAGAAGACCGTGGGGGCACTCTCTCTCTCTCTCTCTCTCTCTCTCTCTCTCTCTCTCTCTCTCTCTCTCTCTCTCTCTCTCTCTCTCTCTCTCTCTCTCTCTCTCTCCCGAGATGACAAGGGGGGTTATAGGTGGAGGGAAAGAAGAATAAGGAGGAGGAGGAGAAGGAGGAAGAGTAAGACAGACAGACAGAGGGAAAGAAGAAGGAGGAGGAGGAGGAGGAGGAGGAAGAGTAAGACAGACAGACAGACAGACAGACAGACAGAGATGGAGAATCAATCAATAACTGATTGTAGTAAGTATGTAGAAGTAATGATGAGGAGAGAGAGAGAGAGTGAGAACACTAGGATATATGAAGAATTTGAATGTAGGAAATATACGAATTTAAGAGGATAGGGATAAGGGATTAAGAATACTTCCCACGTATTCCCTGCGTGTCGTAGAAGGCGACTAAAAGGGGAGGGAGCGGGGGGCTGGAAATCCTCCCCTCTCGGTTTTTTTTTTTTTTTTTTTTAATTCTCCAAAAGAAGGAACAGAGGGGGCCAGGTGAGGATATTCCAAAAAAGGCCCAGTCCTCTGTTCTTAACGCTACCTCGCTAACGCGGGAAATGGCGAGTAGTTTGAAAGAAAAGAAAGATCTAAACTGTTTATGATAGCACTATTCATATCAGACACTGATAGTTTTCTTTAGGTTCAGATAGGCCTTAAGTTAGCTGTGGTGCAAATAGGACCAAAATGTAAATAGCTGAGATTGATGATCTAAGACGTAGATTTGGTAATAGGAAAAGAAGGGGATGAATATGGTATGTGAAGGAATGGTCATTATATATGTATATATACTCCATGCTGGGTACATCTATAGAATTTCTATGTCTATACATATCCATACACATATATTTCACGCGAACATACGGACACACACAAACACAACAGACAGACACACCTCCGCACTTAAATATTCCCAGTAGGTATGCATGTTCCTGGCCTGGGGACTTCCGTCAGCTGTTGCTTGATAGACAAATATGGCCGCCAAATTGCGGAAGTAAAGCTACAGCGGAGTGACATCTGTCCGTCGTAAATCACACTACATATGATGGGGTACTCTCACGGCCCTTGTGGCTCCACCTGCATGTGCTCTGGAGGAACCTTCTCCCCGCTCGAAATGCAAAGAGGCTTTGAGACTCGGTTGTGTTTTCGCGTTAGAGAGAATTTTTCAATCTTATATATATATATATATATATATATATATATATATATATATATATATATATATATATATATATATATATATATATTCTTTTTTTCCCCTTTGAGATTAATCGCGTCTCCTGCCCTTAGAAATGACAGCCTCCTTTTCCAGCTTTTGAAAAAGGAGGCAAACAACACGATGCGCCCCTCCCATTCTCCTGCACCATGGTTCTGTTGGTTTAGGAAGGAACCATAAAAATCTCATTAATCAATCCGTCTCAGTGTTGTATCGCCATTTTTCTTCTTCATCGAACCTAACCCGATCAAAAGGTTCCTGAAAATAACCCACCCAAATTCCAAGATAACTCCGGCCGATCATCCTTCTCCAAAGCCCAGAGGCAGAGAGTAGTTTTAATCCCAAAGGATCCATCATTTAAGGGTCAGATCCACACTCGTGCTTGGAGAGCTGGTTGCGTCGCTCTTGCTCCTCTTCCAGCCAATGCAGAGATCACTATTATGCTGACAAGTGAACTGAAAATCTGAGGAATGACGGGAAATAAAAAATGATCTTGGAGCCTAAGCGCTTCATGTGTTTACAGACTTTCCCGAGCTCGTATTTCTCCTCAGTCTGCTCCCAGACTCAAAGGCTTTCTTGCTTCTCTCGAATTATCATCTCTTTCTTTTTTTCATTCGCGGGAATCTCTGATAGGTGAAGAAAGAAAGAGAAACTCGAATGAAAGGAAAAAAAAAGGTCTGGGGGATGTCTTCGCACTGGTTCTATCAATAGGCAAACTCTACCGTGGAAGAAAACAAGAAAAAAATATGACCATTGAATTTTTTTTTCATTTTGTCTTTGACTGCATACCGAGAGACCTCGAAGTGATCCAGCTGCGGTATTTACCCGCTCGACTTTCAGTCACCCATTCGTGCATCTGGTGAGGGAGAGAAGTCACTTACTCCTTTGGCACTCAGAGAATTCAAGTGTTGAGTTTATTTGCCTGCTGGGGAGAAGGGGTGAGTTCGTCAGCGATAGGTTCCTCCATTTTTTGTCTTCGACAAGGTTGAGGGCGAAAAACTCTTAAAAACACTATGAGACGTTCTCATAGTCACTTTGTTTACCACCTCACGAGCTATGATGTGGGCAAAGTGTTACCGGCACTTGGTTAACTCGAGTACACAGAGCTATGCAAATATTAGGCAAATATGAGGCTAAGTAACGATGCAAGGGAGGGAGTTCCCTGGTATTCAGAACACAGGAATTCGCAGTGATTTTTCTCTGTTGATACAGTCTTGGTGGTTGGACTTTAGCTTTGTATCGTTTCCTGAATTCCTCTTCTGGGACCATTTTTTTCTTTGGTAGCTTCTTTCATTCTCTTACTCATAGGCATTCAAAAGGCTCTATCTGTCTGAATATACGAAGAGAGTGCTTCTGTGATGATGTAGGCGAAGGGCATAGAACAAGGAGGGTTAGTAGAAGAGGCAAGCATGAAGTATACGTCGAGTTAGGAGGGTGGAATGTGCTCCCAGGTGGTTCGAAGGAATTTCGTTCACAGTCAAGATTTTTCGAACGCATATCTCTGTCTCTGTCTGTTGCTTCCTATATCTGCTTTCATTTGCCTTCCTCTCTCTTTATACATATATTTCTCGGAATGAATCCAAGTTACACTCCATGAGAAAATCCTGAGACTACGCTAGGAAAAGAGAGCTAAACAATTTCAAGAAAACCTGTCAACAATGTCTCAAGAAAACTTATGACTGTGTCTAAGGAAAGCCTTTAACTCTGTCTTAGAACAAACCAGCAACATTGTCTTAGAAAAAAAACATAGCAACACCGTCATAGAAACCAAGCAACGTTCCACTCCATAAAAACCTGAGTGACACATTCGTAAGAAAACCATCCATGATCCACGACTTGATTCGGCGCCTCTGCTCTTTTCTTTTCTCCCTTTTGAACGTAAACCACACACACCATTTCTTTTTCCATCCTCCCCTCCCTCCTCCTCCTCTCTCTCTTTCTCTCTCATCCTGTGGGAACAAAGCGCGCCCAGACGATGACAATGTAAAAGAATATCTGCGTCTTGTATAGAGAGAAATAAAAATCTAAAAGATAAAAGGAGGGTATGAAGATAGTCGTCGTTAGGAAAAAAAAAATAATCCCCCTCCTCCTTCTTCAAAAAAATCCCACCGGAAACAGACTCATTAAAAGGATTACATAAACATACCGTCGTGGACTTGGAGAGCGTGGAAGACAATAGAGCATCGCATAAAAAGGAATTCGTCTCTTCCCGCGTCCAGGAATCTTGCACAAGCCTCATACAATAAACATAGCCGGGCTTAATTATCTTCCCGCCATTCCTATGGTTAGTATAAGACGGGCAACTTCGACTACAGAGACATTATGATAATCTAACAGCGACGTGTACAGCGGCGGTGGCCGGTACTACTGTCCTCTCTCTCTCTCTCTCTCTCTCTCTCTCTCTCTCTCTCTCTCTCTCTCTCTCCTCCTTTCTCCTCTTGGGTCTCGAACGGCCGCCATTTGCATATGGGTAATTTCTGAACGAGTCGGTAATGGGCCTCGTGGTGTAATTGGGTTTGCTGGTGTCCGTCCCTCCCTGTGCGTGTGATCATGCTATTAAGACTTTCCTCCACGGGGGCTGCCGTAAATGTGAAACTGCAGGAGACGCCCATAAAATAGTACGATGATGTCCTCCAAATCTTTTATCTTTTTTATCGGGTGTGTGTGTGTGTGTGTGCGCGCGCGCCTCATAACGCGTCAAGAACTTGCGCCGCTCTCGCTTCAAATCACATCGGGTTCGTAATCGATCTTTTTTGATTCTAGGATCTGACTTTGTGTTGTTTTAAGATGGCTAAAACTTGATAGATTATATTGGTGCTTTTTGGTTCTACACACGCCCTCCTTCTGTTTCATCATCTCTATTCATTTTATCCATATTACTATCGATTTCTAACCCTCATTCACTTGTTCACACACACACACGCACACACACACACACACAAACAAAACACACACACACACACACACACACACACACACACACACACATACACACACGGACCTCCATGGTGTATTGGTTAGTGTTACTGACCGTCACGCGTGCGCGGTGGCCCGAGATCATATCTGCTTGGGTTCGAATCCTGTTCGCAGCAGCCGGTCCTCAGTCCATCCAGCTGTTCATCCTCCCGTGGAAGATGGTCGATTATATGGGTACCTGGCATATACTAGGGCATGTGTGTGTGTCTATGTGTGTGTGTGAGTGTGTGTGTGTGTGTGTGTGTGTGTGTGTATACACAGGAGTAAAAGACATGGTACATATATCCAAGGTTAGGAAACAGGGGCAACTTGAGTCTACAACTATAATCATACACACTCAAGGGCTTTCTTGGTGTTGGGGTTAGCGTTACTGACCATGATTCGTGCCTGTAACTTCTAGTTTGGATTCCTCCATTCTCTGCACACCCTCATTGTTATCATACCTACTCATTGAACGTGAAATGAATTATCCATATAACAATCGTCCCCTAATTGAATCTATTTAGTAATTATGGAGTTTATCACAACTGGAATGGGACTGCAGCAATGAATAAAAACAAAGTTAGGGTATTTATTGGTCTAATCATTTGAATATTCTGTTTGTTTAAGCACACATACACACACACACACACACACACACACACACACACACCCGTTACAAAGTCACACAGCCAGGAAATTAATCAAATGTAGCCTCTGAGAAAACAAAAAACAAAAATGGATTAAACTAAACATAAATGTCCTTTTAAATCATGTTCAAATTGTATGATATATACAAAAAATTCGTTCCGCTTCATCCGTACCACAGAGGCCATAAATCACACACCACTCTAATTACACATTGGCGTACACCGTCAGGAAGGAACCACCAGCAAACCAGCTCGCTGACGTCTCGTTCTGCTGTCTCCTCTGTGCAGAAGGCAACTGACCTGGTCCACCATGGTCGACTTGGGAAAATGATCCTCGAACAAACCAGTGACTTTCAAATACGTTAAACTGCTAAGCACTAGAGAATGGCTGGAGTGACCTGTATGGTGATTGTGTGAATACAGATAGCATTCACGAACTACAAAAAGAAATATGATAGTAGAGACAGTTCGAGAGATGGGGTTCCATGAGTGTAAAGTCCTCGTTTTGTACAGTACATAAAGGTAATCAGACACATGAACATGCAAAGTCTATCAAAAGGAAAAGGAGAGAAAGAGAGAGACTTTACACACACCAAATTAACGGGGAAGAAATATTATTGACCAGACTATCCAGTCGTGGACCAATCAGGGGTCCTGTTCTCATGTAAACCCATGTAAATCTTGAGTATTCAATTCTTTATTGCAGTGAACTATAACCTAAAGTGTCTCGTCTCTTCCCTCCATGTCTTCCCTCCATCTCTCCATCGAAAACCCCCCTCCACCAGCAATCGATCACCATCCTTCCCCATACACGCCCCCCCCCTCCTTCTCCTCTCTCTCTCTCTCTCTCTCTCTCTCTCTCTCTCTCTCTCTCTCTCTCTCTCTCTCTCTCTCTCTCTCTCTCTCTCTCTCTTCCCCACGCCTCCAACAACGACAAAAAGACCTCTTATCGGCCTCCCGACCATTAAGGCACTGTAGGGTAAGTGCCATGTTGGCCCCCAAGACTCACACACACACACACACACACACACACACACACACACACAGAGTCGCCGCCACTCACCCATCCATCGCTCTGGTCTGCTTCGGGAACGAGGTGGTCTGTGTCGAAGCTGTGTGGCTAATTATGGTTGCCTCTGGCTACTATTTGGCTAGTTCTCTACTGCTTGGTTATTGAGGTACTGTATGGCTATTTATCGCTAATGTTGGTTACTGCCTGGCTAGTTATAGATATTGCTTTTGGATACTTTTTGACTAACCATGGCTGGTTTTGGCTATTGCACCGTATGTATTACCTGTAATGAAGAATGAGAGAGAATAGAAGCTTAAAAGTTCAACGTTTATGATGAAGGTGGCAACAGGTCATCCGAGCTGTGAATGTAACAAACGAGCTCTTCTACTGGACCTTATACATAAACTTAATAGCAAGAGAAATAATTCAAAGTCCTGTTATTTCCTAGAGAGATTCTCGAACTACTGACACTCTCTGTTGCACACAAGAACAGCTTCGCTTAAGCGTATAACACAAGGATCCCGATGAGGGGAAGAGAAAGGCTGCAACTCACAAGCGACGAAGAGAAGATATTGATGATCTTACAGAAGCAATGCTCGAAGAGAAAATGAATCGTTTCGAATCACTGATTAGGTAAGCAAGAAGGAAAATCGGAACGAAAATGATGAAAAACGGAAGAAATTAAGATGTGTAGAGCTGCCAGCTGATAAACGAAGGTAGATAAGCCAATCCGAAAATGAGGAAGAAGAAGAAAATAGAAATATCTAAAGAGGAACAACATAAGTGAGATACAGATTGTTGAAGAAAAAGAAAAGTCACATTTCGTGAATTTACTGTTTATGCGTGGTAAGATCAGCGGGGGAATCCACCCAGTTGACGTAGGTGTCTTGAGGGGGAATCCACTCAGTTGACGTGGGTGTCTTGAGGAGGGGGTTGAGGGATTAAGGGAGTTGACAGCTTGAGGGATGGTCGGCTACGGTGAAGCTTTGCGATTCAGGTGGGAAGTCACTGAAAAGGTTACCACAAAGCAACGAAAGTCAACAGGGATGGAGGATATCTATCTATCTATCTATCTATTTCTCTATCTATTCATGCCATACAAGAATATCACCCCCTAAAGTAGACAGATAGATATTATGACACGAAGCTCGGTGATTGGTGGGAAGAAGGAAGAGAGAGAGGAGGAGGAGGAGGAGGAGGAAGAGGAGGAGGAGGAGGAGGAGGGGGAGACAATAATAACCCCAAAAGATTGATGAATGAGGAACGAATAGACGATGAAGGAGTGATCTACGACCTTACCGATGGACTGGTGAGGGTGGAAAATTAAAGTTCCTGTCGGGGATGAGGAAAGGGAAAAAAAAAAAAGATGCTAAAGTTCACCTGAACTTTAGATGATTGAGTGAATGACAAAGTGTGGTGAGGAGGACGAGGTGGTGTGAGTGATATTGTGAATGGCATCTGAATAAAGAGAAAAAAAAAGGGGGAGAGAGGTGACAGTCACTCGAAGCCCTGGTGGGTGGTTGTCTGACCAGCAGTGTTTTTACCACTTCTCCGCCAGTACGTGAGACATGTCCGCCCTCTGGACCCACTGCCGCGAAGAAAATTTATTATCCACAAGAAAAAGGTAAAGTGGATGTAAAAAAAAGGAAAAAAAAAAAGACGAGTCAGGTATTGGGTTTTCTCCATTATTTCCGCTTCTTGAGGCAATCATGTAGTTCTTCTACAAATATATACACAGAGCAAACACCATAAATCCTTTTATCAATATCGGTAATTTTAATGGGATTTCTACATGGTATATACACATATGTGACCAACAGGGGGGAAACTAAGTTATTGTTCCTTCAGCATAAAATTCTTCGTTTCTTTCGTCAAGATAGATCATCATAACTGTTATAGCTTTATTTGCCCATAATCTTACTTGCATTTGATTAATTGATATCATAGCTAATACGATTAATATCTCCCTCATAAAGTGTTCCTATGAAAGGCTAAAATATAGCAACAGTTCGAAGATGGGGATGATCTCTGGTCATGCTAAGTCTTAATGTACAAAGCAGACATCTTTTTTTTAAGGTGGGTTACTCTATATCAATCTTTAGCCTTTTCACCCAAATCTCACTGTTTCTACAACCAACTACATCAACAACACAACCCTCAACAGAACGAGAACCACCACTGCTATATCACCAGTCCCCACTACACACACACACACACACACACACACACACACACACACACACACACACACACACACACACACACACACACTCACACACACACACACACATTCACACACTCTTCCCCTCTCCCTCCCTCCCACCACTCTGAAAAACCCCTCACGGTCCCCTCCCTGACTCACTCCCCTTCTGTCACAACTCCACTGGCAGGAGAGTAGGTGCTCAGGAAACCGAGGGAAGGTCCCTCCTCCCCAACCCCTTTTTTTTTCTATAACCTCGTCCACTCAAATGCTTTTTCCTCTCTCTCTCTCTCTCTCTCTCTCTCTCTCTGCTTTGAATGGTTATCATCTTTTTTCCACTGAGTGGATGGAGGTGATATATTCTATATAATCAAAGTTCGAAATACATTACTGGTGTGACTCTTACTCCACGTTTACTTGGATAAATAAAGTTGTGTTAAACTGAACAACTGCTCACTGTTTTTCCCTACATTGTTTTTTCTTAATAACTTTAATATTTTCTTCGTATCTGATGCGTCCATTTTTTATCATATGTCGTCAATATTCTCCCTTTTTCTTATTGCTTTGTGTTATGTGTTACTCTCCTTCCTCTTTTCACAATTCTTTCTCTTTAATCACAAATTTTTTTCTTTCTCTCTTTGTGGTCCAAAATCCGACCAGTGGCTTATCCTTTTCTTCCACTCTATCTTCCTCTCAGTCTTTTCTTTTTCAGTCTAAGTCCTTCCTGTTTTACTTTCCTTATCTTACGGTACGGCAAAGATCAAACATGAGGCACCAATAATGAAGAAATGCTCGCTTAGACTTAAGGGCCACCAGACAACACATACACATTAAATGCCATAATCATTGTATACAAACATATTCAACCAACGACAATGAAAAAAGAAAATGAGATAAGGATTAGGCAATATCAACTGGCACTCACACTATACATACCCAGAGTAACAGACTCAAGTATGAAGTGTGTGAGTGAGTGGTGATGAACTATTATTCAGCCTTCACACTGCAGGCCATATGTAAGATCTTCACATCACCCTGATGATAAATAGGTCTAGTAAGTACCCTTAGAAATACGTACAAAGGCTGATTTCATAATTGTGTAGAAAGTATCCATCACCTCGAATCTCAAAGTTGCCGATATCTCTTATATATATATTCATATATATATATATATATATATATATATATATATATATATATATATATATATATATATATATATATATATATATATATATATATATATATATATATATATATATATATATATATATATATATATATATATATATATGGCATTACAGCACTAACATGAGGGAAACTCTTCATCAAAAGATAGAGGGAAAAGCAAGTAAGAAACAAAAAAAGAGGAAGAGCGAGAAGAAAAAAACCTTAGGAGTCGTCCATAGAAAAATTCCTAAGAAACCATTAAGTGAAACACGAAACAAACGCTACGTAACCGGATTAATGCGTCATCAGGAGAATGAGTTGTTCATCATCCAGCGTCCACACCCATTACCTAAATTGGATACAAAGACATGCGTGGCTCCCAACTCGCCGTTGCTCTCTTCTCCGTTAGGGAGGGCACAGGGGGCGGGCGTGGGGGGCCGCGCGCCCCCCTCCCCCACGCCTCTTCTCTCTCCCATTCGAACTACCATTATAGTTTTGAATGCCTTGGGAAATTACCAAAAGTGTGTATCGGAGGATTCAACCCCCTCCCCCACTCACCTACATCCTCCTCCTCCTCCCTCCCGTCCTTTATATTCTCTCTCTCTCTCTCTCTCTCTCTCTCTCTCTCTCTCTCTCTCTCTCTCTCTCTCTCTCTCTCTCTCTCTCTCTCTCTCTCTCTCTCTCTCTCTCTCTCTCTCTCTCTCTCTCTCTCTCTCTCTCTCTCTCTCTCTAAGTAGTGTTAAAGGCCAGGCCACCTCGCTTGGACGTTGGGTCTATGTGCGCCTGTGTGTCTATGTCTCTCCCAGATTACGTACGCCTCTGATAACACACACACACACACACACACACACACACACACACACACTCACACAGGTAACGTAAAACACACACACACACACACACACACACACACACACACACACACACACACACACACACACGCACCATCCCAGCACGACTTATCAGACGGCCTGACTGGAATAATTTACACAGGACCTCGGACAGCTGGTGAAAGGGGTGAGAGAGAGAGAGAGAGAGAGAGAGAGAGAGAGAGAGAGAGAGAGAGAGAGAGAGAGAGAGAGAGAGAGAGAGAGAGAGTATGAGGAGGAAGAGGAGGTTGGGTGAACTGGAATGAGAGGAGTAAGTGTGAGTGAATGAGGGAAACGGTAAAGTGAGAGGGTAGAGTTGTGTGTGTGTGTGTGTGTGTGTGAGTGTGTGTGTGTGTGTGTGTGTGTGTGTGTGTGTGTGTGTGTGTGTGTGTGTGTGTGTGTGTGATTACTATTTGTGTGTTGCGAGGAGAGTATGTTAACACTATTGTTGCTCCGTCTCTTACTCAACCTTCTCTATACTTCTAAGTGTCTACATACACCCCAGCTTAAGCCAGATATATATATATTTACATATATGTATTTATATATATGTAAAACAACCACATTAGAGTCAATGGAGGAAAAAAAACGTATTTGGCCATATAATAAATCAAGATCCCATTTTCTACAACGGTAAAGCTTCGCGAGACAGACAACTTCCTCCATGCAAAATCAAGACCATAATTCAGGCGAGAAAGTCTATATCATTACGTTGGCCAGGATGACAGATAACCCAAGTGCAATTATGTCATTAATTATTTCTCTTTTTCGTCGTCATGTTACAGCTGCTGCGGGATTCAGAGAAAAATGTTCAATGATATTTCTCTTTTTTTTTTTCTGAACAGCAATTCGTATCTTATTTCCAACTACAGAGTACAGAGTTTAGTCCAATACATGGTTAACACGTATTGTATCTATGCCCGGGTCTATGGCCTTGGCTAAGGGGGCTCCCTCGGTTACCCAAATATAAGTATTTGTTTAAAAGAAAAAAAGAATGTAGTACAGGCAAGATTACACACTATACAATATGATACTTTTATATGCAGTTGGATGATATGGTAAAGAAATTCATCACTGCTTTCGAATCTCTAAGATTTTATAGAGTTTGTATGTGTTAGTGTGTGTGTGTGTGTGTGTGTGTGTGTGTGTGTGTGTGTGTGTGTGTGTGTGTGTGTGTATGTGAGGAGGGGAAGGATATAATACCTTAGCTCAAGCCACTGTTAAACCTTAATCCGTCTCTGATTTATTTAATCTCTAAAAACTCTTGCAAGCATTGTAAAGAGACAAATACAATGATACATTGTGTATATCATGAGATTAAGACTTGAGTATCATGTGAAAATATCGTATTTAAATTCTCTCTTTTTTCTTCCAGCTAATTTTGCATTATGGTCAAAGAACAAAGAATTCTGTTCAATATTCACATCAGTTCCTCAATGTATCACACACAAAGAGTTAGATTGACTGCCAAAAAGAATATCCTTTTTACATTCTTTTCTAATCATTTTCTAATCTAATCATTTTTTCTAATCATGACTATACCAGTGATTAGATAATCATATAAGAAACCAAAAAGATTATATGTAGACGCACGGAATATATATATATATATATATATATATATATATATATATATATACGCGAGGAACGCAGGTGTTGGGAGTTCAAAAGATGCGTTTCATACCTGCGTGCGGTTCCCTCCCCAATCCGTTACAGGAATCGGACATGATTATTTCGCAAAATGAACTCTTAACGACCGCCATAACCGACCCAGGACTTCACCGTGTGTCTGTAAGGAAAAAGGGGCGCTTGGCGTCGGCCTCGGCCAATCAGGGCGCCTTTCCATCCCGTGACGTCACGGCCACCTGTCAAAATATGACAGATTACCCTCCCACTCCACAGATGCCATATATCACCCTACGTGAGCGGAGGGGGAGACGACTCCTTATCTCGCATTATGATAACCCCTTTATTGACCCACGACCGAGAGGCGTCCAGTGGATTGACCATTAGAAACAATACTGAAGATCTACTCTCCTTTATCAAACTCTCTCCTCACCATTATCCAAGCCTGGGGAGTATGGGAATCCTTGATAAGCCAATGAAAAACCAGGCTCCTGACCTCATCCTCCATTGGTCAAACAAAGGTGTCCTCACGACCAATGAACTCTGCCCAGATTTCTTACAATGGCCATCCATCATCGAGGTTGCAGCCTTACTTGGCACCTCAATGAGGCATTGGTCGTTGGGTGTGTTATTAAACTGACTCCTTGACTGATGAAACAACATGGGCGAGGATGAGGAGTGTATACGAAGGCCCTGGCAACTCGAAATGACCCTGTAATATCCAATCTAGAAATGACAAATTAGATCCTGGACACAAGGGTGGGAAAATTTTTTTTTTCCCCTTTCAACTACATTCTAATCCAGTTTTAGAACTGATTTTTATTCTTTATCGTTGTTGTTTTTCTCCAGTTGATCTGTACCATTGACGTTGCAGCTGTAACGGTTTCGACTACAGCAGAGGTGAGATCTATGAGACACATAAAAGTCGTGTGCAATACAGCGTTAAAAACTCCATGAGAATACTTCTCTTTAGAAATGTATCTTTAGATCTGAAATGGCAAAGTTATGCGTGATACAAGCATGATTGCTGACTGCATGTAGTGTTTTTTTGACTATGAAAAGTGAAGAATGTAACGAAGTCAAAGGTTTATCTTGGTGCAATATAACTTTTGTATCATTTATGAAACACTAGATATGAAATTATATAAAAAAAAAAGTGAGAAATTAGGGGAGAGAGAGAGAGAGAGAGAGAGAGAGAGAGAGAGAGAGAGAGAGAGAGAGTGTGTATAGGTACTTGAAATATATATATATATATATATATATATATATATATATATATATATATATATATATATATATATATATATATATATATATATATATATATATACACATAAGATCATGTGAATCACCAAGTAAGAAATATTTTGGATATGAACGGTTATTTTAGAGGCAATCTTCGCCTTTTGCACCAAAAGCAGGATCATTTTAGATTCTCTATGTATTCTGAAATGTATACTTAGACAGGTAATCTCGTCATAGACCAAAAGGCTTTCCGTTTTCTATTTCTCCTAAAAGGTCCGTTATGTACTCCTCTTACCGGAAGTCCCATATATCTAAAGGTTTCCAATACCATTAAGTTATTATCTTACGTTGCCAATGTTCTTGAACAGAAAGCTTGCTATTAATACGGAGAAGAGTGGCTTGAACCATAGGACTTATTGTGCCTTCTATTCTCCTTCTCGTCTCTATCTTCTGTCTTGGTCAGGGTATTCGTAGGATCATCCATCCAATAAATGTGTTTCAATAATCGTCCTCTTATGAAACTCGTCCCTTTACTCAAAAACTTAAAACTGATATCCACAGCTTTGTCTCCAGCTATCACCATCAACACCCATGAAAAATTAATCATTCCCAGCTATGTAGGTATAGAAATTACATCTTATAGTGATGTATTACCGCATCTTATATAAAAATGAGTACAGTACCAATGGCTATGAAGAATCTACATTATACTTTAGATTCCCATGTAATTCTAAGAATCACATTTTTTGTAGCACCAATAACCAAGAGAGAAAATGAGTTTCCTTTTATTTTGAGGAGAAACTAGACTATTTCAACAAACACCCTCTCAAGGTTTCAAGCCTTGACAATCTGTCCCTCTAGTGTGACTTCACATACCATATATGATTTCCTATATAAGCCTTTACAACAGGAGGATATCTAACATGCCCAGATGTACCATCTGACATGATGTCTGATATCATGGGTGACTTGAAGTCAAAGACTGACTTCACTTATACCATGCTCCAATATCACCGTGGCCTTAGCAGAAATATCGTATAGATTTTCCTAGATATCTTGAAAAGGTATTTCTTCAGCTACTTATCATATCATGTGACGTTAGTGAGAGATTATTATGATTCTTCCGTCCCATACTCAATCATCCATGACACTGTATGATATGTTCCTTCGTATGACAAAAGTAACTAAAAAAAGGGGAGAAATGGAATGGGAACGGGGGGCTTTTTATCCTTACTATTAACATTGCAATTTAGGTCGACAGCCATATATTACACGGGTCTGTAATTGCGCCATATATCAATGTATGAGCGACATCTACGTAATTAGGCTTGGACGAGATATTATCGACCGCTTTTTTTCTTCCCTATATTCCTCCATGTGGGGAATCATTAGTGATTATCTTTCAGGAAGAATAACGCTAGAATATCAAGTGCCACTGAGGTATCAGCCATGATTGGCTCTCTCTCTCTCTCTCTCTCTCTCTCTCTCTCTCTCTCTCTCTCTCTCTCTCTCTCTCTCTCTCTCTCTCTCTCTCTCTCTCTCTCTCTCTCTCATCCATCTATCTATCTAACTGGTCATCTTCCACAGCACTGATCTATTTATCTGTCTGTCTGTCTCTCTCTCTCTCTTTCGTTCTTCTCCTCCTCCTTTATCTTCGTCCTATGCCACCCTGCATCTCTGCTCCTGACACACGTACACATACATCAGATCAAGATGCATCAAAATAACACACCTTCCATGCTAAAAGCCACACACCTGCTAATGTGTGACCCATGTATAATGCTGCTGCATATATATATATATATATATATATATATATATATATATATATATATATATATATATATATATATATATATATATATATATATATATATATATATATACATTCGAATCTATTCTTTTGAACCAAATGGAAATCTTGCTCGTAGTCATTGATTAAAAATGATGGTAATTTATTGTTAAACCCATGATCAAACCTCATCAGACATTAAGTAACTACTTTATAAAATGTTTTTTTTACATTTCAGAGCTTACGGATATCATGTAAAACAATGAATTAATCCATGAATCAGCCCAGATGAGAGGGACAGAAACCAGGTTTGCCTAGCGCTGTTACCCATGCTAAAACTAGTCTAGTTTTCGATGAAGACCCCAAGAATGAAATTTCTTTTAAATGAATGGATAACTAAAGTAAAACTTTGAGTCCCTCAAAGCACACTCAATTCCTGGACTAAATACACCTCAATAAACAAAAAGAGAAACATATCTATTTGTTTAAAGTGTTTTACTTGTTAAGGATATAGTGCTTTTGAAAAGTAATCGTATGTCAACACTAAGTGGCTGAGCATTTAGATTTGTATCGTCCATTATATTTCATCTAGTTTAGATTGGAAACAGCAAATATGTAATTACCTAGTAGACTAGAAAATATATACTTCGTATGCTAGAAATAGAACAACATGACCTGAGATGATCACATTGGAGATTTCATTGTTGGATGAAATCAAAAATCCATAAAAGTAGAAGCGATTTGTTTTTATATTGTACACTGTATATTGAGATCTTCTTGAAGACTTTTTTGCCCAATATTTCCACCTTGGTTAATCGCTCGTCTGGTCTTTAGGGCTAATCAACCATCAGGATCATTAATGAAAGCCTTTAACTTACACATCCAACAATTAAACAATCTATAACACCTTCCACGGGTTTTAAGGATAATTCTAAAGCCACATACATTCTCACTCTGCATGTGAACCTTGGTCTAATAACCTGATCAGGCTTATGAACACATAGGAAACTTTGATTTCATTCATCATTCCTTTTTCTGGCCTTGTTTGCTTTACATTGAGATAGTAATGATCAGAGCATGATCTATCAGGCACTTAAAGAGAAGAATATATATATATATATATATATATATATATATATATATATATATATATATATATATATATATATATATATATATATATATATGAATATGAATATATATATATGGTGTCCGGGTAATCTAAAGTTACCCAACGTTTTCTTTGTTCTCATGACCCAAAGCAATAGGACTCGTTCCAAGTCTGTCTGGTGTACAATTAAGAAGACCCGTATTGGTTTTCACCTACGCCTTCTTAAGATCCTGTTCCTATAATTCCCCCCCCCCCCCCTTAGACTTGTACACTCCCTCACTTCTAGCAGCGAGTTAGAGAAATGAATAGATTCTTCCTTTAATCCGTATCATATTAGCAGACGGGAATGACTCTAAGGTCTGTGAGAGGCGCAGGGGACTAGAGGGAGAGGGTTAGGAATGGAGGAGAAGGAGGAGTTAGCCCAGTACTGGTGCACATAAATCTTCCAGTGATAATGGGGCGGTCAGACATAAATTTTGTGAAAAAGAAAAGCAGGGGTTATTCACACACACACACACACACACACACACACACACACACACATACACACACACACTCTCTCTCTCTCTCTCTCTAACCAGACACAGGGCAGCAGCGGTAATGGCAATATATATATATATATATATATATATATATATATATATATATATATATATATATATATATATACAGTCGGAGAGCGTTGCTCCAAAGCTAGCATTCGGTCCCGTGTTGCCGAGGTGTTCCAGCTAAGCTCAGAGCGATTAATGCTGATCAGAGAGTCTCACAAAGTCAGGACGTGAATACGGATTTGCTGGTGATCGAAACTATACGTTATGATCAAGAACAATGCCACGATTTGGTGGGGAAATTACAGGATTCGACCCCCTCCCCTCGCCACACACCCCTTCGACGAACCCGTTCCCTATCAATCTGTATAGACGAATGGGTTGAGAAAAAGATCACTTCGACGAGAGGAAATGCTCTGGTTCGCTGAAGGAGTGGGTGTCGTCCAGCTTCAACCATATGGGAGAACAGGAGACCTGGTTCCTCGTCCAGAGACGCATCATAAGCGTAAGTAATCTGGAAACTTTATGAGCACTATACATCAGGGGTAAGTAGTACTGTACTCTTTTTACCTTTTACCCCGAAGTCATGTACTCCCTCCTCCATACTACACTGCTCACAACTCTACTGTCTACTGCCCTCCCCCAAAAAAAACACAGTGAATTTCCCATCCCTCCAAGACCCAACAAAGGCATATAAGCCTAACCAAACCCATCGAAACCTCAAAATTTGGCTGCCAGATGCATCACCGAGTGGTGGTGGTCTGGTTGGCTTGTAGTGTTGCCGACCTACAGACAGGGTTCGATGATCGCTACCAACTGACCATTCCCTGTGTATAAAGACGAATCTCCTCCCCTCCCTCCTCCTTCTTCCTTCTTTCCTCCTTCCCTCCCCCCTCCCCAAAATAGGGGGAATTTACCTAATCCCTGAGAGAGAGAGAGACACACATGCGCTTAGATTCCGGCAATGATATGCAATTACGATGGACTTTTGAGAGCTGCCTTGCTCGGGACCCCACCAAGCCTACCCTTGGCTCCCCGTAACCACAGTTTCTACGCGTGTTAACTGCCCTCTGGCTCAGTCTTTATCCGTAATTTCTTGACAGGAAGAAATAAGTACCTGACTCAAGTCAGGTATATATGACGCACGTATATATATATATATATATATATATATATATATATATATATATATATATATATATATATATATATATATATATATATATATATATATATATATATATTGGCTTTTGTGTGTCAGAGTGATTCTTATCCCCTCAATTATGAAATAAAGTTGATTAAATAAGGACAAATCAGAAATGCGAATCATTAAAAAAAAGAATTAGATTCAATGTTCTCACGTGATTTTTCGTCCATTGTTCCTCCCTGTCGTAGGGAGAGAACGTAGACGTCAACCTTTAACATAGAAAATGAGAAAATAAAGTGGACCTGCATAGACAGCAGTCACCCTTTTTCTCCCATCTCTTAACCACTGGCTCGCTTCCCATTTTCCTCGTGGTTAATCCCCTGATTTTAGTTATGTTTCTTTTTTTGTCGCTGCCGTTTTCTAGCTCATATTCGCTCCCTCTATATCATTAACTCTTTCTTTTGTTATGTCTCTTTCTCTCTTCTCTTCTTCAACCTTCTCTCCTTCGCAAGATTAATTCTTTATTTCATTTTGTAATATTTTCATTCTTCATTCCTCTAACCTGCTTACATTGTAAATTTCCAATCCACCTTATTCTTTCGGCCTCTTTCTTCTTCTTCTTCTTCTTCTTCTTCTTCTTCTTCTTCTTCTTCTTCTTCTTCTTCTTCTTCTTCTTCTTCCTCTTCTTCTTCTTCTTCTTCTCTTCTCCTTCTTCTTCTCCTTCTTCTTCTTCTTCTTCTTCTTCTTCTTCTTCTTCTTCTTCTTCTTCTTCTTCTTCTTCTTCTTCTTCGTCTCTATATTCCTCGCTCCTTTTCTTTTCGTGCTTCCATCTCCCTCAGTCATTTACACTTAGAGTCTGCTTTTCAGCCTGCCCATTGCGGTCGGTTCGAGTCCCTCCCCTGTCCTGGGTTTGTGGGTGTTGGGGTGATACATGGTTACATATGGCAGGGGAGATGTTGCCGGCAGGACCTCTCAGATAGGGAGATAAAACCAAAATACCTCAGGTTTAAGTAGCTTAAAGGACATTCTGATAAGGAGATCTAAGTCTTTATTTTACCAAGGTTTTTATTCGTGGTTTGGAAGTTTCGTCAGTTGAGTGTGGTAATAGAGAGAGGTGGTCGTCTGCATGAATTTGACTAGCAGTCAACTCGGGTCAAAAGTTTGACGAAAAATTCCTCTCATAGCCTCTTTTCCCTGGCGGTGTCCAACCCCCTCTTTCTCTCTTTTACCCTACTGTAGGCATCTACCCTCACCTACCCCAACAGACGTCCCTGAGACGTCACTGCGGGAATAGTACATAAACGAGGAGGTGCGTCGCTCTACGCCGCGGGGAAAGAAATATATGTAATCTTTACCGAGTTCTTTTTCTTTTTTTTTAAAATCTCGACTTACTTTCGTTCAACCACGACGGACGGCGTCTATTGCAAAATGGGAAAGAAGGATGTAAGGTTGGGGGAAAGATATTTCTCTCACTCCTCTGAAATTATGAAGAATTACCCCGATGCGAGACATTACCCGCGACACCTAACCAACGCACAATGGCGGGAAGGATGAGGTTATGAAGGAAATGACCGAAGATCAGAGCTTTCCGCAACATCAAATAGAGCGGGGCCGGCCAGCCTGCGCGCGCACCCAGCCACCGTCGCCATCTTTCCCCCTGCAACCACGGCTCCGAGTAAGTGTTTACAGTTGTTTGTTATTACGTGTGACAATCATGTGGAGCATCTCCGGGGTGTTCCTCCGCGTCTCCTCTCCCACCCCGCTGCTTGGACGCAATTTTGAGACCTTCCGGCGTAGCAGGTGAGGCAGTATTGACGTTGTGAGTAGATCCAGATACCGCTTAGGAAATATAGGCGCGTGAAGCATATACGATTCAAACGGGTGTATCTGTTACCAATCACGTCGCGTGCTTCCAAGCAGTGAATTGACTAGAGGGTTGAGGGAGGATGAGGGTGAGGCGAAAAGTAACATAAGATATCGAGATGGACAAGTTTTTTTTAAGCTAATGTGCTGTTGTGTGTCTTTCACTTCTCGTATATCATAATATGACGATTTGATATTGATTCAGATGATATCAAAGATTTGATGAGAATGGATGTTGGAATTCCATCGAGGTTCGTTCGTCTGTGAATGGGTTCTGTAAGACTAGGCCAGCTCTTGCTAGATCATGTGTGGTTATGTTCATGTTAGTTTTGTTAACTCTTGATGTATAGATTCGTCTGCTCAAAGACATTCACATCACATCCCTGACGTATTAATCTAAATCTATTTTACGGACCGAGATTATCTCTTGATAATCTATGATGTGAAAAGCTGTTTCTAAGGATGTCTTTGAATATGTAATTACATCCCTTGACATCACATGAAATTTATCATATGATAGATAAAAGCTAATTGCAATGTAAATCACCTCTTAGTAGTATGTTACAAATACGACTTCTCTTTGAGCAAGACTTAACTTATGATGGTGAAGATAATCTGGTGATTCAAATGGAGACAGAAAATGACAAATATATTTACTGTTGATATGTCACTGTAGATCTTATATTCAGTGTATGTCGATTTTATTGGCATGACTCATCAGGAAATGAAAATCTTACCCCAGATTCTCGATTCGTGAAGATTTTTTTTATATACACATCTTTAAAATTTAACGTTAATGAAGATTCTTAATTACTGTTGATCGTTTTGAAGTGTGACATCAATGTGGATTTATGGATACTTATCTCTGAGTGTGTTTAGAGAGCCCTGAGTTCTTGGACAGAGCTCCATTTTTGTATATGTGGTACAGGAACTGTTCCCTGGGTTCTGCGAATGTGTCTGCAGATTTCTGAGTCAGCTGACAATGCTATGCATTAGTCTATAAGTTCGAAACCTCTTACATTGATCTCATTTTTTTTTTTACAGAACTCTGAGATGGCTTGAAAAGCTTTAATCCATATCATACAGTTCTGAATCTTTTTACAGAGTTTTGAAACCATTTATAGAATTCTGAGTCTCTCTGAACTCGTTTATATAACTCTAAACTCGTTTATACAGCTCTGACTTCGATTAGAAAACTCTATCTCTCTTTACCCAATGTGAATCTGTTGACAGAGCTCCTGATTTGTTTAACAGAGCTTATAAACTGCTTACAAGCACCAAGGCTTTGTGAAGGAGCTAACACTCTAGTATCTGGTATTGAAACCTGTGAATAAGAAAAAGAAATCTATGTCCCATCACCAAATTGCTTTACACTTCTATGCCCGAGATTATGTTTCGTTAACCTTTGACACAAGGTGAGAATTGAATCTCTTTGTGTGACTGCACAGAAAATACTCTCAAACTCATCAGGCTCTGCATAGTAGTTAATTTGTTTGTTGCCGTCCTATCGAGCTGAGAAAATAACTCTTGTTTTTGATATCTGTCGTCCTTCAGCAAAGAATGTTTTATCTTTAAGACCATGAACAAATAAAACTGTTATCTTGACGTCCATACCCTGACATCAACAGACAAAGAATGTCACACATCACGACACTGACAGACAAAGACTGTCATGTTCTGACGTCGATATCTTTCGGTAACGGACGACCTCAAGACCTGTGACTATCTGCAAAGGGAGATAAAGGTGGTCGCCATTAGTTGCATCTACGAGGGGAAAACATGGTCTCCAATAGGTGCATCTGCCAGGAGTAAAAAGAGAAATATAGTCACCATCAGTTACATCTGCAAAGAGGAAAAAAGTGTGGTTATCAATTGCACCTGCGAGAGAACAAGGGTAGCCATTAATTGCATCTGCAAGGAGCAGAATTAGTCACTATTAGTTCTATCTTCAAGGGAGGAAAAGGGTTGCTATCAATTGCATCGACAAGAAAAGAAAAGGATTCACCATTACTTGCACCAGCAGAGGGCAGGCAGCAAATAGCATCACCATTAGTTGTATCTGCAAGGGGGAAGGTAAGGGAGGAGGGAGGCGGGGGTAAGATAAAAAGGAGCCACCATTAGCTGCAGCTACAGGAGGTGAGGTGAGGTAGAGGGTGGGGGAGACAAAGATGGGGGAAAAAAGAGGTGAAACACAAGGAGGACACGAGTCTTTCAACGAACACATCTCTGACCCGACAGTCATTTGCTCTGAGTTGAGGCAAATGATTTTCTCCCACCGTTCTCTCTCTCTCTCTCTCTCTCTCTCTCTCTCTCTCTCTCTCTCTCTCTCTCTCTCTCTCTCTCTCTCTCTCTCTCTCTCTCTCTCTCTCTCTCTCTCTCTCTCTCTCTCTGCCCCCGTCTCCCCACCAAAACCTTCAGCCCACACTCGCTCCACATCTATTCTCATTTCTCGTTTTTCCTATATTCATTTTTTTTCCTTTTTTTGTCAGGGGTATAACAAAGGATGGGGCGTGGGGGGGTATGTGTCGAGAACATCATTGTTTTTAATGTTTGATATACGTGAGAATAGATTTTTTTTCACTCAAGTCTGTTTGGTGCCTGAGTAAATTCTTCTGTTTGTGTTTTTGGAGCTGTGAAGACTGTTATATAGATTCATATATGTTTACGTATAAGTAGGGAGACAAAAGATGTTCATGGAGTCAGACAGGTTTATTGATATCTATATTCGCAAATGACATATGCGTGGAAGTATAGATAGAAAAAGATCAATACATGATTGGCTCTATAGACAAATGAACACATAGAAACGTAAATGAGTTAGTCAAATGAAAAAGACAGAAATGCATAAACGGATGATTATAGATAATCATAGTGTGATTTTAGGAATATAATCCAATTTTTGTTACGTATAACTTTTAAACACACTGAGGAATTATCAGTTCAGACACAAACCATTGAGTTTAGACCACAAAACTTATTTCAGTGGCCTTGTGTTCTATGAGTTACATTTATGAAATGGATCAAGCTATCAAACTTTATTATTCAATGCCTAAATCAATTCTGGATTTGTCATTAAAGATTATTAGGTGAGGTCTATTTCTATCAATAAAATTTCCAATTCAGTCAATTGCAGAAGCAAGATACATTCTACTGCATTCGCTATCCTATGTCTAGTTCAACTAGTGATGATTTATCAAAAGTAGGTTCAATAAATACATGATTGGTCTGTAGTGAGCATAATTCTACAGGAAAACCACTCTTTCTTGGCTTCCAATTACTCTCTTTGTCTGGTTGATCATCTTGACTAATTTGCCGGAGCAAATTTCAAGATCAGTATTTGCATTATTGCTTCTTGAAATGACAAAAGTTAGAACTGAAAGCTCTTTTTTTTCCATCTAGATTTTTGATGAAGTAATTTGCCTTAATGACCAAATTACTTGTGTTCATTACCCGTATTCTCTTGTTTTAAGTATCTCATTGAGATATTTGATGTATTTTGATCATGAATTCTTTTGTGATACCAAGTTTTTTGTCTAGTCTTTTCATGTCTTCGTATCTCATTTACCTCACAATATTAGTCTCCCATTCTAGAAATTCTTTCGAGATCACTTTTGACGCTTCTTTCCATTATCTTGTCTCAGTATTGTCATTGTCTCTTATCCCTTACACGTCTTACGTTATTCCTTCCTCCTCTTGTCTTTCTGTGTTCTTACCTCACATCGTTCCCTCCTCCATAATTGCGCCAACCTTGTTTCTTTTCCTCTTTTTGTCTCTCTTTCTGTCGTCTCTTTACCCTCAGACCATCATGCGCGTCGTTTGTTTTCTTTTTTGTATGCAATTTTTGTCCTGCAGGTTTTTTTTTGTTGTTGATGGCAATGGTCAGTGTCATTAGCGTTTGTTCGTCCAAAATCTATTCCTGAGGCGAGGTGTGAAGTCTTTTTTTATCATCCTTCCAAGTCTGCTTGCTGTCTTGTGTGTCATTATTATCATTATCATTGCCCTCGACGTCTTCGTTGCTGTTTATCATGATGTCAGTACATTTTGTAGCTTAGTTGTGCAACCCGAAGACCCTATATCATGGGGGGTGTCCTTACCTACTTACCTTAACTAATGATTGTGTCGCCTGCATGAGAACTGATTTGTCCGTTGGCGTATCATCCATTCTTACGTCCATTGTATGTCTTCCGTTCTTCCATCCGTGGTCGGGAGTCACACTCCCACCTGTATTATAACATTATCTTAACTAGAAAAGACTAAATCAGATCAATCATAAAACTCTACACACACATATTTCTCAATATATCTAGCAATTCTGAGGCGAAAGGGATAGATATATTGTCTAAGATTTACAGGCAGCAGGTGATTAGATTCTAAGTTTTATACCTTTGTTAGAAATGAGAGGAATACTTCTGATCTCGTATGAAGCAGAGTACACATCAGTTCACGTAACATTAATGTCCACTTCCTTCTCAATTCTTGCTTTAGGAGCTGGAAAAAATAGCGTCATTCCGAGTTTTCAGTTACCTTCATTATTGACTCTGTCTCCCACGAAAAGAGATCCGGGATATACAGGTAGGCACAGGGTGGCTGGTTAAGGGAGATCGGCACAAACGGAGTGCGGCTGTGAACCTCGCCCTGGGGCACGCCTGCCTCTGTTGTTGGGGTGTGGGGTATAAGGAGGGTACGAGGGTGTGAGGGAGAGGAGGGGAGGGATCTCTCTCTAGTGGTGGGGTGGTAGGCAGAAGGTGGAAGGTTGAAGCCTGTTGCAGAGAGGAGCCCCAGGGGAAGTACTACCTACCTCCTGGAGTTGGAACAATCTTGAGTTGATACCTGGAGCCATCTTACAACACCATCCATGTCAGGATTGATGGCTCTTACTTTCTATTTCATTGAAGCTACGAGGCTAGTTTTAGCCTAAGATCCCAACATGTGCCACACACACCTATTCCAGTGTCCTGAAGGGAGTTCGACCCTCCTGCCAATGAGAAGGAGAGCTCAAGATGAAGGAAGAATAGTTTTCCTCAAGATCGTAACCCCTTCTGATAGACAAGGTTCTTTTTTTCTGTTCATTTTACCAGATTTTGACGTGATCTTCTCAATCTTCCTGCTGTCTAGAATCACTTAACTAATTATCAACTGCCACTATGATATGTATTCCACTGATAGACAGACCACCTTAACAACACCTCGTCAACATTCCACTAACACCCAGATTGACATGTCTTCTCCAGTTATGCTCTCATAACCTACCGTCTCTCCCACCAAAACATGAACATCAACCACACACACACACACACACACACACACACACACACACACACACACACACACACACACACACACACACACACACTGCATTTAGAGAATTGCTTTCCAACATAATAAGTTTATATATTTTCCTCACGTTTGCGAACGTCTTTAAAGGTTGGCTGGTTGAAGGATTATGAGGTATTCGAAGCCCTGGTGATGGATGCACCAGAATTGTGGTGAGCAGCTTGGATTGGGTGAGACGAATTCTCGTTTTTCTCCCTACATTCAACGAAGGTTTTGGTTATCTACATCCGGTCAACGAGGGTTACAATTTTCCGGTTGCGGTTAACGAAATACACACACACACACACACACACACACACACACACACACACACACACACACACACACACGGGTTCTTACGAGCATAAAACTCACTCCCCGTACAAATATAAATAGCTAATTACAAATGGGTTATTAATCATAGGTAATTGTACAAAATGGCTTAGTTTTCTCTATGTCCAAATAAGCGTCTGTCTTTCCATCTCTCCCTCGTACCGTTACCATTGTGGAGCAAAGTGGCCACAATTACGAGCAAAAATTCAATTATCATTAATTAAGCTGCAGGTCATAAGTGGAAGTAATTGTCTCCCACCCACCCTCAGAATATGGTCGAGTTTTACGCTAGAAAGCATTAAGAGAGACGACTATACGGATGATACACATATATTTTTGTGTGAATCCTTGAGAAGTGGGTATAATAACTTTCAAAAGAAATTCGAAGACAATGTTTCCTCTCCTTTATATTTGTGCTTTCAACACTTATATAAAAGTTTTCTTTAAGCAATCACTTAGTATCATGTTAGAAATCAAGTACATTGAGAGAGAGAGTTAATTACCAAGTAGTAAATTGATGATTAGTGTTTAAGTATTCACATGTTGTCAAAAAAGCGAAAGGTGAAGTAATGAGAACTTTACATATCTATATTTTTCTTCTATTATCGTTATTATTGTCATTATCATTATTGTCATTTTCATTATCATTATTATTATTATTATTGTTATTATTATTATTATCATTATTATTATCATTATCATTATTATCATTTTTACTATTATTATCATAATCATTATTATTGTTATTATTATTATTATTATTATTATTATTATTATTATTATTATTATTATTATTATTATTATTATTATTATTATTATCATTATTATTATTATTATTATCATTATCATTATCATTATCAATATCATTATCATTATCATTATCATTATTGCTCTTATCATTATTCGTGGGGTTCTGTTATCAGTCCTTATCACTGAGATATCCCTAAACCATAAGTGCAAAGAGCTGTTGTAAGCTAGGACCACAAAAGCTCTCAGTGGGTTAGAAGTCTAATATTTAGATATATTTTGCCTCAATGTACAGACGCTCCAGCCACAATCTAGAAACCCTGTACCCCAGCTTTTACAGACCTAGAAACCACAGTCAGGAGACCCGTTACGAAAAGCAGTCACTGCAAATTTAGAAAACCTAGTAATGATTGATACATACCAAGTGCTTACAATCTAGAAAGCAATCAAACATGTATGGAAATCTAGTACCTACGATTTAGAATCCCAGTATACAACCGGGGTCTAGAGACATAACTAGTGTGAACTAGAAAACGGTAAACTATGAAGAACAGCCTCGTTACCTAGAAAATGGTGTATACGATCAAGACTTTGAGCTAGAAGTGCTATTTTACCTCCGGTTGATTTAGAAAGTAACTGGGTTATTTGTGTGTGTATATCCGCGGAAAGGTGGATAATAGAGTCAAAGAGAACATCCAAAAGAGAAAAAGAAAGGATAAATAAGAGGCAAACACACAACTGAATCGATCGATAATAGAGATGGTCAATAACTTAGATACGTAGTCTTACAGATGATGAATATGTGAATAAGAATATGCATCGTAGGAACGTTCACCACATGTCGACTATCTGGCGCAACCCACTCACCACCTCTCTCTCTCTCTCTCTCTCTCTCTCTCTCTCTCTCTCTCTCTCTCTCTCTCTCTCTCTCTCTCTCTCTCCCTTCCCCCACCCACCCCTCACCTCGGCCGCCTGGATGAACGCCGCATGGTAATGGCTCATTATGACGTCACGGGGCCCCATTAGTAAGAGCGACATGTTTCTCAAACCCCCATTGTTCCTCCGTGCCCCAGCCAATGTCTGATTATTAAACCCAACAGGACTTGAACAGGCAGAGGGCGTTTAGTCAAGTCTCAAGATGGTTTAACGGTAGGGGGTTTATTTTTAAAGTGTTTTATCAGTGTGGGAATGAATATCTTGATGGCTGAAACGACATGCAAGTATGTAGCAAGATAAAGAAATTGTTTGCGTACGTGTATATATATATATATATATATATATATATATATATATATATATATATATATATATATATATATATATATATATATATATATATATATATATATATTTATATATATATATATATATATATATATATATATATGCGAGGCCTAAACTACATATAGGTTGTTTGCTTTGTATATTTGGCACACTGACTTGAATAGCTGCTTAATACAAACAGCATCATTACCTTTATCATTATCAATTATTTATCATTATCAATAATAACTATTATATTCCTATTTCTATCATTATCATTTGGAGGATAAGATATCACACATTTAGTATGGGGGAAAAGGGATGGTAGATGAAGAACGACGGGTAGTGAAAGATTGAACCTTGTATAGTAAATTCCTTATCGTTTTTACCTTCGCATTCGTCTCTCTCTCTCTCTCTCTCTCTCTCTCTCTCTCTCTCTCTCTCTCTCTCTCTCTCTCTCTCTCTCTCTCTCTCTCTCTCTCTCTCTCTCTTGCCCAGCAAAATCGAGCCACTAAACCACAGGTTCCGACATACCTGGCTTTATCCACCACATAATTTCTCCTTTCCATATAAACCACCAATTTCCAGGCTCATAACTCATCCCCTGTCCTCCTCCTCCTCCTCTGTCTCTTCTCTTTTTCTCTTCTCTTCCTCTTCTTTCCTTTGCCTACCTTCCTCTCCTATTTTTTTTCTTTATGTTTTTTCGTTTTCTATAAGTTTTCTTAGTTTTCTCCTTTTTTGACCTTTCCTGTTTCTCTCTCCTATCATATTTAGATTTTCTGTTTTCATTCTTTTCTTTCTTTCTTTCTTCTTCTTCTTCCTCTTCTTCTTCTTCTTCTTCTTCTTCTTCTTCTTCTTCTTCTTCTTCTTCTTCTTCTTCTCCTCTCCATATGGACTTTCATCCTCTCCTAAAGTCATTCTAGAATTCTATTTTTACCTTCTTCAATCGCCATCATCTTTTGCTCCTTAAGATTATTCATTTTTCAGCCTTCTCTCTATCAATTTTCTCTCCCATCTTCAATCTACTTTCAAAGCTATTCTTCTCTCTCTCTTATTACTCTTCCTTTATCACCTTTCTATGACCCACGCCTCCCCCTTCAACCATTTAACATACATACGGACCCCATCTTCTGTATCATCACACACAGACCCCCATCTTCTATAGCATCACACACAGACCCCCATCTTCTGTATCATCACACACAGACCCCCATCTTCTATATCATCACACGCAGACCCCATTTTCTATATCATGGCTGAAGAGAAGGATGGATGATGAAATGGGGTTGAGGGGAGTAGGCCTATAATTTGAAACCGTCTGAAGACCAGATGAGGAACCAGAAAACCGTTGAAAACGAGGAATGGGGAGGGGGTTAGCAGGGAGCGAGGAGAGAGCCAGGCAGTCTCTCTCTCTCTCTCTCTCTCTCTCTCTCTCTCTCTCTCTCTCTCTCTCTCTCTCTCTCTCTCTCTCTCTCTCTCCTTCCTCCCTCAGCCCAGTCTTAACACGTCTGGGTTATTAACCATCCATTGGTCATTCCGAATTGCCTATACGGTCAACAAGACGCCATATATCTCTTTTACCCACCTCGACTCGGTACAGTCATCGCTATACTTAGCCAGCGCTCAAATACCTGGCGAGCGAAAATACGAGGACTTAAAAACCTGTAGCAAAAACGCGCTATCCTTCGCGACGCGAATGTACTTTAAGTCTATAAGGACCTTTTTCCTCTTCACTGATAGTGGATCAACGCCTTCAAGTACCCTCCACGAGGTGCAAATGGGCACGTTAATCAATGCCTAGAGTCAAAATCGTGTTTGGGTAAAGAGCTGAAGGTTCATACCCGTGTTTAGTATCGTAGGGAATTACAACCTAACTTGGAGAGGTGGGTTAGCAGCCTTTCGTCCCCCCTGATGCAAATATATATGACCCTCCCAAGCTCATTAGTGGAATGTAAGCCTTACTGCTGCCAAGCTCCTTGATGAAGTGAATTAAAAGAAATCACTTTTACCACCTGACCGAATCACGAATAAATCTGGCACGAAGGAAAATGAAGAATTGATTGAAAGAAAAATAGAAACGAGAGAATAAATCTGTCGACGAAATTTGTATTTGTTTCAGTGTTTATAGTGCTTGATATGTTAATTTGTTTGTAACGATGATAATGATAATAATGGTGATTATAATGATGATAATAATGATTATAATAATAATGGATAATAATAATAATGATGATGATAATAATGATAATAATGATAATGATAATAATAATAATAATAATAATAATAATAATAATAATAATAATAATAATAATAATAATGATAATAATAGTGATAATGGTTACAGTAATGGTAATAATAATGATATTGATGATAATAGTACATAGGTTATTCTTTAATATGACTGAAATAAAGACAGTAATATAGATGAAATCAATAATGAATTTCATCGGATACAAATGGACTCGTCTTTGCTTATCAAGCAAAGAACATTAACAGAACAAATCAGTAAGTGAAACATACAAACAAGAGGATGTATTCTGTTGATTACATCCAATTCATTCAGTTTTTTTTTGTTGTTGATGGCAATGGTCAGTGTCATTAGCGTTTGTTCGTCCAAAATCTATTCCTGAGGCGAGGTGTGAAGTCTTTTTTATCATCCTTCCAAGTCTGCTTGCTGTCTTGTGTGTCATTATTATCATTATCATTGCCCTCGACGTCTTCGTTGCTGTTTATCATGATGTCAGTACATTTTGTAGCTTAGTTGTGCAACCCGAAGACCCTATATCATGGGGGTGTCCTTACCTACTTACCTTAACTAATGATTGTGTCGCCTGCATGAGAACTGATTTGTCCGTTGGCGTATCATCCATTCTTACGTCCATTGTATGTCTTCCGTTCTTCCATCCGTGGTCGGGAGTCACACTCCCACCTGTATTATAACATTATCTTAACTAGAAAAGACTAAATCAGATCAATCATAAAACTCTACACACATATTTCTCAATATATCTAGCAATTCTGAGGCGAAAGGGATAAATATGTTGTCTAAGATTTACAGGCAGCAGGTGATTAGATTCTAAGTTTTATACCTTTGTTAGAAATGAGAGGAATACTTCTGATCTCGTATGAAGCAGAGTACACATCAGTTCACGTAACATTAATGTCCACTTCCTTCTCCATTCTTGCTTTAGGAACTAGAAAAATAGCGTCATTCCGAGTTTTCAGTTACCTTCATTATTGACTCTGTCTCCCACGAAAAGAGATCCGGGATATACAGGTAGGCACAGGGTGGCTGGTTAAGGGAGATCGGCACAAACGGAGTGCGGCTGTGAACCTCGCCCTGGGGCACGCCTGCCTCTGTTGTTGGGGTGTGGGGTATAAGGAGGGTACGAGGGTGTGAGGGAGAGGAGGGGAGGGATCTCTCTCTAGTGGTGGGGTGGTAGGCAGAAGGTGGAAGGTTGAAGCCTGTTGCAGAGAGGAGCCCCAGGGGAAGTACTACCTACCTCCTGGAGTTGGAACAATCTTGAGTTGATACCTGGAGCCATCTTACAACACCATCCATGTCAGGATTGATGGCTCTTACTTTCTATTTCATTGAAGCTACGAGGCTAGTTTTAGCCTAAGATCCCAACATGTGCCACACACACCTACTCCAGTGTCCTGAAGAGCGTTCGACCCTCCTGCCAATGAGAAGGAGAGCTCAAGATGAAGGAAGAATAGTTTTCCTCAAGATCGTAACCCCTTCTGATAGACAAGGTTCTTTTTTTCTGTTCATTTTACCAGATTTTGACGTGATCTTCTCAATCTTCCTGCTGTCTAGAATCACTTAACTAATTATCAACTGCCACTATGATATGTATTCCACTGATAGACAGACCACCTTAACAACACCTCGTCAACATTCCACTAACACCCAGATTGACATGTCTTCTCCAGTTATGCTCTCATAACCTACCGTCTCTCCCACCAAAACATCAACATCAACCACACACACACACACACACACACACACACACACACACACACACACACAATGCATTTAGAGAATTGCTTTCCAACATAATAAGTTTATATATTTTCCTCACGTTTGCGAACGTCTTTAAAGGTTGGCTGGTTGAAGGATTATGAGGTATTCGAAGCCCTGGTGATGGATGCACCAGAATTGTGGTGAGCAGCTTGGATTGGGTGAGACGAATTCTCGTTTTTCTCCCTACATTCAACGAAGGTTTTGGTTATCTGCATCCGGTCAACGAGGGTTACAATTTTCCGGTTTCGGTTAACGAAATACACACACACACACACACACACACACACACACACACACACACACACGGGTTCTTACGAGCATAAAACTCACTCCCCGTACAAATATAAATAGCTAATTACAAATGGGTTATTAATCATAGGTAATTGTACAAAATGGCTTAGTTTTCTCTATGTCCAAATAAGCGTCTGTCTTTCCATCTCTCCCTCGTACCGTTACCATTGTGGAGCAAAATGGCCACAATTACGAGCAAAAATTCAATTATCATTAATTAAGCTGCAGGTCATAAGTGGAAGTAATTGTCTCCCACCCACCCTCAGAATATGGTCGAGTTTTACGCTAGAAAGCATTAAGAGAGACGACTATACGGATGATACACATATATTTTTGTCTGAATCCTTGAGAAGTGGGTATAATAACTTTCAAAAGAAATTCGAAGACAATGATTCCTCTCCTTTATATTTGTGCTTTCAACACTTATATAAAAGTTTTCTTTAAGCAATCACTTAGTATCATGTTAGAAATCAAGTACATTGAGAGAGAGAGTTAATTACCAAGTATTAAATTGATGATTAGTGTTTAAGTATTCACATGTTGTCAAAAAAGCGAAAGGTGAAGTAATGAGAACTTTACATATCTATATTTTTCTTCTATTATCGTTATTATTGTCATTATCATTATTGTCATTTTCATTATCATTATTATTATTATTGTGATTATCATTATCATCATTATTATTATCATTATCATTATTATCATTTTTACTATTATTATCATAATCATTATTATTGTTATTATCATTATTATTATTATTATTATTATTATTATTATTATTATTATTATTATTATCATTATTATTATTATTATCATTATTATTATTATTATTATTATTATTATTATTATTATTATTATTATTATTATTATCATTATCATTATCATTATCAATATCATTATCATTATCATTATCATTATTGCTCTTATCATTATTCGTGGGGTTCTGTTATCAGTCCTTATCACTGAGATATCCCTAAACCATAAGTGCAAAGAGCTGTTGTAAGCTAGGACCACAAAAGCTCTCAGTGGGTTAGAAGTCTAATATTTAGATATATTTTGCCTCAATGTACAGACGCTCCAGCCACAATCTAGAAACCCTGTACCCCAGCTTTTACAGACCTAGAAACCACAGTCAGGAGACCCGTTACGAAAAGCAGTCACTGCAAATTTAGAAAACCTAGTAATGATTGATACATACCAAGTGCTTACAATCTAGAAAGCAATCAAACATGTATGGAAATCTAGTACCTACGATTTAGAATCCCAGTATACAACCGGGGTCTAGAGACATAACTAGTGTGAACTAGAAAACGGTAAACTATGAAGAACAGCCTCGTTACCTAGAAAATGGTGTATACGATCAAGACTTTGAGCTAGAAGTGCTATTTTACCTCCGGTTGATTTAGAAAGTAACTGGGTTATTTGTGTGTGTATATCCGCGGAAAGGTGGATAATAGAGTCAAAGAGAACATCCACAAGAGAAAAAGAAAGGATAAATAAGAGGCAAACACACAACTGAATCGATCGATAATAGAGATGGTCAATAACTTAGATACGTAGTCTTACAGATGATGAATATGTGAATAAGAAAATGCATCGTAGGAACGTTTACCACATGTCGACTATCTGGCGCAACCCACTCACCACCTCCCTCTCTCTCTCTCTCTCTCTCTCTCTCTCTCTCTCTCTCTCTCTCTCTCTCTCTCTCTCTCTCTCTCTCTCCCTTCCCCCACCCACCCCTCACCTCGGCCGCCTGGATGAACGCCGCATGGTAATGGCTCATTATGACGTCACGGGGCCCCATTAGTAAGAGCGACATGTTTCTCAAACCCCCATTGTTCCTCCGTGCCCCAGCCAATGTCTGATTATTAAACCCAACAGGACTTGAACAGGCAGAGGGCGTTTAGTCAAGTCTCAAGATGGTTTAACGGTAGGGGGTTTATTTTTAAAGTGTTTTATCAGTGTGGGAATGAATATCTTGATGGCTGAAACGACATGCAAGTATGTAGCAAGATAAAGAAATTGTTTGCGTACGTGTATATATATATATATATATATATATATATATATATATATATATATATATATATATATATATATATGCGAGGCCTAAACTACATATAGGTTGTTTGCTTTGTATATTTGGCACACTGACTTGAATAGCTGCTTAATACAAACAGCATCATTACCTTTATCATTATCAATTATTTATCATTATCAATAATAACTATTATATTCCTATTTCTATCATTATCATTTGGAGGATAAGATATCACACATTTAGTATGGGGGAAAAGGGATGGTAGATGAAGAACGACGGGTAGTGAAAGATTGAACCTTGTATAGTAAATTCCTTATCGTTTTTACCTTCGCATTCGTCTCTCTCTCTCTCTCTCTCTCTCTCTCTCTCTCTCTCTCTCTCTCTCTCTCTCTCTCTCTCTCTCTCTCTCTCTCTCTCTCTCTCTCTCTCTTGCCCAGCAAAATCGAGCCACTAAACCACAGGTTCCGACATACCTGGCTTTATCCACCACATAATTTCTCCTTTCCATATAAACCACCAATTTCCAGGCTCATAACTCATCCCCTGTCCTCCTCCTCCTCCTCCTCCTCTGTCTCTTCTCTTTTTCTCTTCTCTTCCTCTTCTTTCCTTTGTCTACCTTCCTCTCCTCTATTTTTTTTCTTTATGTTTTTTCGTTTTCTATAAGTTTTCTTAGTTTTCTCCTTTTTTGACCTTTCCTGTTTCTCTCTCCTATCATATTTAGATTTTCTGTTTTCATTCTTTTCTTTCTTTCTTTCTTCTTCTTCTTCTTCTTCTTCTTCTTCTTCTTCTTCTTCTTCTTCTTCTCCTCTCCATATGGACTTTCATCCGCTCCTAAAGTCATTCTAGAATTCTATTTTTACCTTCTTCAATCGCCATCATCTTTTGCTCCTTAAGATTATTCATTTTTCAGCCTTCTCTCTATCAATTTTCTCTCCCATCTTCAATCTACTTTCAAAGCTATTCTTCTCTCTCTCTTATTACTCTTCCTTTATCACCTTTCTATGACCCACGCCTCCCCCTTCAACCACTTAACATACATACGGACCCCATCTTCTGTATCATCACACACAGACCCCCATCTTCTATAGCATCACACACAG
The DNA here is from genome assembly GCF_036320965.1 of Panulirus ornatus. NCBI lineage: Eukaryota > Metazoa > Arthropoda > Malacostraca > Decapoda > Palinuridae > Panulirus > Panulirus ornatus. Next base: position 16,654,699 of record NC_092245.1, read on the forward strand.
ACCCCCATCTTCTGTATCATCACACACAGACCCCCATCTTCTATATCATCACACGCAGACCCCATTTTCTATATCATGGCTGAAGAGAAGGATGGATGATGAAATGGGGTTGAGGGGAGTAGGCCTATAATTTGAAACCGTCTGAAGACCAGATGAGGAACCAGAAAACCGTTGAAAACGAGGAATGGGGAGGGGGTTAGCAGGGAGCGAGGAGAGAGCCAGGCAGTCTCTCTCTCTCTCTCTCTCTCTCTCTCTCTCTCTCTCTCTCTCTCTCTCTCTCTCTCTCTCTCTCTCTCTCTCTCCTTCCTCCCTCAGCCCAGTCTTAACACGTCTGGGTTATTAACCATCCATTGGTCATTCCGAATTGCCTATACGGTCAACAAGACGCCATATATCTCTTTTACCCACCTCGACTCGGTACAGTCATCGCTATACTTAGCCAGCGCTCAAATACCTGGCGAGCGAAAATACGAGGACTTAAAAACCTGTAGCAAAAACGCGCTATCCTTCGCGACGCGAATGTACTTTAAGTCTATAAGGACCTTTTTCCTCTTCACTGATAGTGGATCAACGCCTTCAAGTACCCTCCACGAGGTGCAAATGGGCACGTTAATCAATGCCTAGAGTCAAAATCGTGTTTGGGTAAAGAGCTGAAGGTTCATACCCGTGTTTAGTATCGTAGGGAATTACAACCTAACTTGGAGAGGTGGGTTAGCAGCCTTTCGTCCCCCCTGATGCAAATATATATGACCCTCCCAAGCTCATTAGTGGAATGTAAGCCTTACTGCTGCCAAGCTCCTTGATGAAGTGAATTAAAAGAAATCACTTTTACCACCTGACCGAATCACGAATAAATCTGGCACGAAGGAAAATGAAGAATTGATTGAAAGAAAAATAGAAACGAGAGAATAAATCTGTCGACGAAATTTGTATTTGTTTCAGTGTTTATAGTGCTTGATATGTTAATTTATTTGTAACGATGATAATGATAATAATGGTGATTATAATGATGATGATAATGATGATAATAATAATGGATAATAATAATGATGATGATAATAATGATAATAATAATAATAATAATAATAATAATAATAATAATAATAATAATAATAATAATAATAATAATAATAATGATAATAATAGTGATAATGGTTACAGTAATGGTAATAATAATGATATTGATGATAATAGTACATAGGTTATTCTTTAATATGACTGAAATAAAGACAGTAATATAGATGAAATCAATAATGAATTTCATCGGATACAAATGGACTCGTCTTTGCTTATCAAGCAAAGAACATTAACAGAACAAATCAGTAAGTGAAACATACAAACAAGAGGATGTATTCTGTTGATTACATCCAATTCATTCAGTTTATTCTTAACATGCCATTATTGCATTTGTCTAACTTAGCTAGTTTCAAGCTCTTTAAAGTTGTTCTTATACGTAATTATGTTAAATTGCTTTAAATTTTTCTGGAAATACATACACAGACATCTCCTCATGAAACCGATCTACTCTACTCTTAATCTACGAAGACTTATTCATAAAAGCGATTATCACCTCATGATCATCTACTTGAGTCATCAACACACACACTGATCTTATTTAATCATTGCTCTTCAGGGGATAAACCAGAAAACATCTTGGAACTTTATTCTTACACACTAGATTTATTTTACCTTTTTTCTTGCTAAGGTTTTTGTGCTTCTTTTTTTTTTGTTTGTAAATGTCTTTTTTTTTTGCTTATCCTTCCGTGCGTTGGTAGTTACTATCATGTCTTGTGTAATATATAAGTCTGTACCGAGGCAAAAACTTGTCTACGAGTCATAAATCTAAGAGGCTTTGTTCTAGGGGTTCTCCGCGATGCGAGAGGGCCGTACCCCTACAACCAGAGAGAGAGAGAGAGAGAGAGAGAGAAGGGGGGGAATGAGGTATCATAAAGTCGGTAGACTCTGTACCCAGGGTTGGCTAAGACACTCCACATGCATAATACAAATACGCTTTTAAATATCCGGATAGTCGAGAATTTCAGCTGGAGAAGGTACAGTACATTCACGTATGACTGCTTCTTTACAAGAGAGAATGGCTAGAAACCATCGCTAAAGATAGTGAACCAGACTCTACCAAGCCTTCTCAATTATCTGTTTAGTTCTTCCTCTTCATCTTTCTGTTGTCTCCAGCGAAATTTCAGCAATGCTCCAGTTTATGGAGTTGGTTCCTTCATAGATCAGCAGCTTGCAATAGGATGTTGTGCCATTTGCTATCACTCTGTGGTAGATGGAGTTTGAGCAGAGTGATAAGCAGGTAGTCAGCCGGGGAAGGCGAACGAGTTGTCAGCCGGGGAAGCCAAGGCTACAGTCTCCAACTCTTACTTATTCATTTTTCCATTTTTCCTTTTGTGTTGGTGCATATTGAACACGGATAAGAACAGCAGAGACAAAAGAGGATATCCGTTTCTTAAGTGGAAAGACGGAAATACCAAAAAGTATGCAAACGAGAATAAGGAAATTGCAGAAACAGGGAGATAATCTTTGCACGACATTTGGTGGTCAAAGAAAATAGGTTATTGCACATTCAAGGACGTAGGAGTAGTTTGCATCCCAGCCACTTGATTCTTAGGGTGATGAAGCTGACTGCTGATATGGCATTTCCAGTTGTAAACCATCACCAGACATGACCACGCACTCACCACAATAGCTTGTATGCAGCATTTCAACGTTAACTAATAAGTAAGTACATAGACCCGTTGTAAGAACGTATACAGACTCTAAAGATGTGGCAGTTCGACAGAATAACTGAATATTACCTTTGTCTATAGGTTTCCAAAAGACTGCTCTGAAAGACATCTTTACCAATGATTTTGATATCGAAAGGTGCTATTAAGGTGGCTGGGGAAGGTTCACTGGATAAATCACAACACGCCACCATTTTTCATCGACTATAGCTATCACTCGTCGTGTAGGGATGATATCTCCACCACAGCTGTATCACAATCATTCTTATGTGAATATGTTTTGGTACTTTCATGCCTACATCATCTTAACAGTATGTCATTTCTTTTCGCTGGTTACGCATCAATCTATCTATCTATCTATCTATATCTGCATCTATCTATCTATCTATCTATCTATCTATCTATCTATATATATATATATATATATATATATATATATATATATATATATATATATATATATATATATATATATATATATATATATATATATATATATATATATATATATATATGTATATATATATATATTCCGAAAAAGATAAGGGGTAAAAATGGTGTGAGGAAAAGAAATGGACCGCAGGATAGAAATGGAGACAATAAATATTTGAAAGTAAACCGTCGTTGGAGTGGGTTAAGGGTGACAGGCCACAAGTTATTGCCATGAACGGGCCGGCCTGTAGACCAGCCGCCACCACCTTATCTACCACTCGGGCCTCCCTCCTCCTCCTCCTCCTCCTCCTCCTCGTGCTCCCTCTCCTCCTTCTCCTCCTCCTTCTCCTCCTCCTAGGAACCCCCGCACCTCCCCGGTAAGACGTGGCAGGATATGGTTTCCAACGGCGGTGTGGAGCCCACGAGAGAGAGACGCGAGCACAGGATCCACAAGGAGGTTGAGTTGGTACCACACACACACACACACACACACACACACACACACACACACACACACACACACACACACACACACACACACACAAACAGAAAGAAAGGAGAGACGAGAGTAGCGAGAGAGGAAGATGAGACACAGACGTATAGAAGTAAGAAAGAGAGATAAAAAGGAGAAAGGGAAGAATATATAGGAAAGAAATACAAGGAGGAAGAAAACATGACACAAAGAATAGCAAGGAAGGAAGGAAAGAACTAGAAAGAAGAGGAGAGGGTGTGACACAGGGAAATGAACTAGAAGACAGAATAAGAAATAGAGAAACTAAGAAAGAAAAGAAACAGGGGACATAGTAGAGGGTGAGGTGAAGGCACAGAGAGGAGAGGACCCTAAGAGTTGAAATAAATGATGGTATAGAGAATAATGCTCTTGAGATGCGCAGAAAAGAGAGAAAAGACAAGATAAAGGGAAGCATAACGACCAACAATATAGGTAAAGAGAAGGTGGATAAGGAAACAAAAGGATGGCAAATGCAAGAGTGGAATATTTGCGGAACATAGACTGAGGAACAGAAACAGGGAAGAAAATTTGAAAGCAATCCAATGTATGTGAGGGGTTCAACACCACAAGGGTTCTGTGAACATGTCCTGGGCAGATGGTGTTCATGGTGTGTGTGTGTATGTGTGTATGTATTGTCAGCTACTCTCGCGAAGGCAGACAAATACTATGAGCCAATATCTGAGACAGTTTGCGAGTGATGTGGGTTCTACAATAACATCAGATACTTGATGACTCTGTATATCAAAGTTCTAGCTATATACCTTTAATTTCTAGGCGAGCCTTATACACACAGTCGGAAAATAAGATAAAGCAAAGGTTCGAAGACGAAGTATGAGTTCTATGAGGATTGTCCAGATGAATCAGACATTTACCTAATTTCCTTACTCGACAAATGGAATAATGGCTTTGGTGAGGCAATTCCCCGTAACAGATAATCACATCGAAGAATCACAACTTCGCCAAGTGAGAATGATACCCACCTCGTAGATGGCGCAGGAGGGAAAAGGGAAAGAAGAAAACGGAGCAACCAAAAGGGCTTCGAAAGAAGATATATGGAGGGAGAGAGAGAGAGAGAGAGAGAGAGAGAGAGAGAGAGAGAGAGAGAGAGAGAGAGAGAGTGTGTGTGTGGAAAGACGAATGACGTTCCGTAATCCAATAGTGACGCCTATAATATCCATCTCGACAGAGAAGAATTACAGGTACGTTGTGATTTACAGTTTCGTGACCCAGTGATGGTAGATTGTGGAGCAGTGGATGGCTTTTACCGTGTGCCTGCGGCTGTTATATGGGTATACAGTGTTGGGGCGTTGATAAGTATGTATGATTATGTATAGCTATGAAACGTATGGGTTGTGGAGCTATAGAGCTATTACAGCGTAAGGTTGGTTGCTGTTGAGGTATACATTACTGGGCTGATGACGCGTACGTATCTTAATGTGTTGGAATATTGCATGAGCAAATAGTGGTAACCGAGCTGTTACGTGAACCTTATTGTAATGGGCTTTCACATAAATCACTGGGATGGTTTGTGACTTGCTATGTTAAATGACCATGGGCAGCATAGCCTCGATATCACTCTGTATGCTGTGGAGGTCAAGTAATATATAGAAATATGTACTATACGCACTGATATAGTAATATATTCCCTAGTCTCTGTTTTATGTATGAAAATCAATAAAGACCCCATTGGAAGTTGTGCTTTTGTCTGGGTTTGGTTACGTATTCACTCATGGAGATCTTATAATGAAATCCAGTAAAATTTTAATATTTTCTCAAGAATCTTGAACTTCGCTCTTTTCTTTATGGCTCAGCATTTGAGTCTTCAAATATATTTCTTTTCTGTCTCATAACAATTCATTACCATGGAGCAAATAATGTGTTAATTGGTCAGTTACATGAGTTGCATTACAGAGATATTACAATTCAAAAACTTAAAAATTACAGTATCATTACATCAACCACCATGCTCATTACACGATTGTGTTTAACTGAAAGAATTTTCTTGATATCTCATTTTCCTCCAGAGTGGCTTTTCATCTCATGAGTTTCATCATTCACCTCACGTTTCGTACCTTTCTGAAAAGATAACCCAGAAAAACCCTCGAATATGATTAGCTACATCAAAGGTCCCTCACACTATGACCAGCAGTATCAAAAAGCCCTGAAGCATGATGATTTGCGGGATCAAAGAAATCCTCACTTTGATGGCCACAGATCTCTGCACTGCACACATAGAGGAGAAAACTGAGCCCAGCCAGATGGAGCCACTACAGGGCAGATTCATATACAGTATTTCATGAGCAACAAAACCGTGAAATGAGTGTGTCCAGCAAAGGTGGTGCTATCCAGATGCTGGCAAGGGGGAAGGTGCAGGTGTTAAGGAGAAGTATATAACAAAGAATTGTAAAAATGGAGTAAAAGGGTAGTCAAGGATGCTTCTCCAGTATAAGATCCTGGTTCACGTGTTCGCATATATATCATTATTTTCTTATATATATATATATATATATATATATATATATATATATATATATATATATATATATATATATATATATATATATTCCTGCATTTTTCCTTGGCGTCCTGCGTAGCCATGGCGTCGACTGAAATGTTTTGACTATGCAAATGGAACGGTCACTATGCTTTGTTCTATGTAAATTTTAGTTATGTATATGATCTCTTCCTTCTGGAGGAATGAGAAATCCAGAATCAGGGTCTCTCTCTCTCTCTCTCTCTCTCTCTCTCTCTCTCTCTCTCTCTCTCTCTCTCTCTCTCTCTCTCTCTCTCTCTTCCTCTCCATATTGCTTCGCCTTCAGCTCCCGCCAGCAACCCAGACCACAGGTCCACTGTCGGTTACAAATAAACCCGTCTTACCCCAGTTTCTATGCAAATTCGAAGCATCTTCCTCGTTTGTATTTCCAGATAAAAAAAAAAATTGAAAATAGAAAATGGGATACAATTTCCAGCATATCTGAGTCGTCTTATCTAATAATTCTGAAATATCTACAGCAAAGATTTGGACAGCTTGGAGATGCTGTTGTATTTTGGCAATAAAAAGGTCTACATTAACATATAAACACAACTCTTGGAGCGAAGAATATATTGGTGATTAAGGTCTTGGGTATTAGTTTTCGAGGGTAAACGATGGGTTTAAAAGTACTCAGACTTTCCAAGGGATAATTCAGATTAGGAACTCAGTCGTCAGTGTTGTTCTGACGTGCAGCAACTTCGCCGAAAGTTGGTCAAAGAGAATAGAGAAAACTTTTTCGTCAATGGGGCCATCATCCGTATTGGTAAAAGTTTTTTATTGCTGTTCTTTTTATATCTTTACTTGTCATTCTTCTTCTTTTTTCATTTCTCTCTTTTTCCTTCTTCCTTAATTTTTTGTCTCTCTCTTCTTCTTCTTCTTCTTCTTCTTCTTCTTCTTCTTCTTCTTCTTCTTCTTCTTCTTCTTCTTCTTCTTCTCAACTTCTTCTTCTTCTTACTAATAGTATATGAAAGATATAAGTGACGATAGTTATATGAAAAAAAAATTATGATTAAGTTTTGAATTGAAAATTGTTCCACTTGGTACTGAAAATTAATTTTCATTAGCACGTGAGTTGAAAGATTGAGATGAAGGATTTTAGTTCATTTTGGAGGGTCGTGTGATGGTGTGGTGAGGAAGACACTGCTGGAGTGGATACAGCAGTGGGGTGTGTGTGTGAGAGGAGGTTCAATAGAATGGAATGACACACTGGTTGAGTGAAAAAACGGAGTGCTGGGGGATAAGGATGGCCGGTTGATATTTCAGTGAATAGAATAAAGGTGGGGAGTGAAATGGGTTATGTGTGTGTGTGTGTGTGTGTGTGTGTGTGTGTGTGTGTGTGTGTGTGTGTGTGCGCTATGAAGACTGAGTAAGAGACAGAAAACACAAATGATGGAGATAAAAAGGAGGGAAGGAAGAGATGATGTAGCTTAGGTGGTAGAAAAGGTGAAAATGGAGGCGAGTGTGATGTGGTAAAGGATAATGTAGGTATAGCGAAAAGTTTGAAGGGAGTGAGTATAGGACGGAGGAAGAGGGAGAGTGGGTTAGGAAGTGGGATGGGAGAGAGAATGTGCCGTTCAGGGCAACAACCCACCCACCCACCTTCCCTCCCTCCTCTCTCCCTCCCTCCCTCCCTCCTTTCCCTTGGGGAGTCGTTGCGAGGACGACGTCAACCACGAGTTAGAGGGTCGTCAGTGTCGTGGCGGAGGTGCCAGGCGAGAGCATGAGGGGAAAATAATCGGTTCAGGCTAAGAGGGTTCAGGTGGGGGTGAGGAGGGAGGAGGGAGGGAGGAGGAGGTAGTAGAGGCCAAGGAGGCCAGGAGGAGATAGAGGAAGGGGGGAGGGACTCACGAGGACAGGAGAAAGAACGGGAGGGAGCGCGAGCACTCATGAGTACTCGGGTGCTCTTCCTCATTCTCATCCTCCACCTGGGATCCTGACGTGGCTTCCCTGTCAGGTTGTGAGGCTCCTGATCCTCATGATCCCGCGACCGACTACAAGAACAGACTTCAGGAGTTATTTGATGGAGACTTGTGAGGCGCAGATATGACATAGCACTTTCACAGACGGCTCATTCTTTAGTAAGAGGACCCGCTTGTTGAATGAGTCTCTCTCTCTCTCTCTCTCTCTCTCTCTCTCTCTCTCTCTCTCTCTCTCTCTCTCTCTCTGGATACATATGAATCTGTCACCAAGGCCTCTTGGACTTCACCATGTACACACAGCATCAATGAAAGTCATTAGTCTCATGAACGCTGTACCATAGACTCCTCACTTAGGATCTTTTTAGATATATGTGAACCATGCACATAAGCCTCTTGCACAAGCGTGCTAACAGCATACTTACGGCTCTCGTTAATGTATGATGATGGTACACATGATTCTCTTGTAGAAGCAAGATGGTGCAAAAATGGTAGTGATCATTGAGTTGTACTCGCTCATCAAAAGCTGTAAACGGCTTCATACATCATCCAATTAGTGGTGATGGGGATGGGTGCAAGAAAGGAGTGTGGACACAGTGGTCAGACATGAGGGGTAGGTAAAAGCAGAGGCCATGAAAAAAAAAAAGTTTGTACCTGGAAATGGTGAGTGTAAAACCGAAAAGAAAAAAAATAGTCAGCAAAAGAAAAGGTATGAAAAATGGATTGAAATGTAAGGTAATCCAGTAGATGTGGATGCATCAAGGGAGCTTTTCCTGTGAGGGAAGAGAAGCGTGAGGAAGGAGTAAATTGCTTTGTGGAATGAAGACTTGAAAAGGGGCAATCAAAGGCAAACGAGGCATATCGAGCTATATTACAACTGGGGAGGGTGCAATGATGAGGCCAGAGTGCGACGAATGCATAGATATACAACGGACAACAAACAATGTGGATATGGTTGTTAGGATTGGTAACAGGTGGTCAGATGTTAGGGTCTAGGATGAAAGAGGGTCACTAGATTTGCTGAAGCTCAAGGGATAAGTCAGAAAAGTATTAATAGAATGTATGTCATCTGTATCTACAGTTGTATATGTAAATAATCATCAGGTTTCCCTTCAATATACCTTGCTGTGATTTTGGTGGCTCTAATGCTCCTTACAGCACAGTCTCCAAACAAGCTGCGGTGTTGTTTCTCTTGCTTATTCAGGCAGTCAGGCTGTTAGGGGTTTTGGCCCTTAGGCCTACGTAGTCACCACAAACTGGCTGCTGGATGGATGGTCTGGTACACAATATTCTATCGTGGTATCTGGGACAGATGATATCTGTTGGGTTTTAAGATTTTTGGGAAAGGATTTCCTTATACGTGCTGCATTGGGGACAATCTTATAAGTTCACTGACTCGATATCAAGCCTATGTTGGTGTTTGTTCTACCGTATTCAAAAGAGTGTTAGTATTGGCTATATACCCCCTTGGTTAGTGGCTACCTGCCACTTACTATCAGAGAGAGAGAGAGAGAGAGAGAGAGAGAGAGAGAGAGAGAGAGAGAGAGAGAGAGAGAGAGAGAGACAGACAGACAGACAGACAGACAGACAGATAGACAGACAGGCAGACAGACAGAGAGACAGAGAGGTGACGTGTCAACGATAGGACAAGATTTATTACACACCAACGAACACAAAAGATCGACGGAAGAAAATGAGACTGGAAGATGAGATGTTGGAAGATTACAAGAACCGAACGTATGATGTGGCACCAGATGGAGACCAAGTGTTGCCAGATATATTGGATGACTTGGGTATTACCTTTGGTGGAGGGATTTCATGCAATGTTTGTGCAGCTTAGGTGGGTGAGTGGGGGGGAGGACGCTGTGCCAACAGATGGGTGCAAGAGATTAAGGTCTGCTTGAGAGAGAGAGAGAGAGAGAGAGAGAGAGAGAGAGAGAGAGAGAGAGAGAGAGAGAGAGAGAGAGAGAGAGAGAGAGAGAGAGAGAGAGAGAGAGAGAGAGAGAGAGAGTTACATAGATGCACAGACCACACAGACCCAAGGTCCAAGCGAGGTGGTCTGGGCTCAGCGTCGGAAGGAGAGAGAGAGAGAGAGAGAGAGAGAGAGAGAGAGAGAGAGAGAGAGAGAGAGAGAGAGAGAGAGAGAGAGAGAGAGAGAGAGAGAGAGAGAGAGAGAGAGAGAGAGAGAGAGAGAGAGAGAGTAATAAGGAGACCCCGGGCCTGTATGGAAGAAGAATGAGAAGAGAACATGGGTGACCGAATGAGGTCATTGGCTGAGAGTTATGACCTCTTGGCTGTCCGGAAGAGGGCTGGTCGACGGTAAGAGAGAGGAGTTAGTTAAGAGGAAGCAGGTTGTAAAAGCTGCTGCGGAGGTTGATGAGTGTGTGTGTGTGTGTGTGTGTAGGAGAGAGAGAGAGAGAGAGAGAGAGAGAGAGAGAGAGAGAGAGAGAGAGAGAGAGAGAGAGAGAGAGAGAGAGAGAGAGAGAGAGAGAGAGAGAGAGAGAGAGAGACCTTTTCAATAAAGCCTACATTATTCGTAATTTGTGAGGATTATGATGCATAAGATTAAATCTACTGTTTCCTGGCAAATGTGTTCATATATTTACCACTTGCCACTTTCGTCTATAACTTGTCTCTAGTAAGCAAAGTTCGTTCTGATGTTCGCTACTTCTACACCGTCTTTCAGCTATTATCCATGGCAGCTTGTGAATGGCTCTTTACAAACGAGGCCATTGTTTGTTTGTTCCTGACGCCATCACTGTAAGGCAAGGGACGCCGTTAGGTATATGACAAAGCTACTATTACCAGCTTCATTGCCCTCAATTCTGTTACATTTTAGAATTGCTGCGAATAATACTGTTGATAT
>NC_092245.1:16670700-16695700 GCF_036320965.1 Panulirus ornatus
AGCCATAAATCATAAGTCATTTATCTCAATTATTTCTTACAATCCATCATTATCTTAACATAGAAAAAAAATATATATATGAAATCTGTTCTTTTTCTCTCCCTCCCTCCTTCCCCCTTTGCCAAAGGAAGAGAAAAAAATGGTTTGACCAAACCTTTTGCATTCTTAGAGTTATTTTGCAGCTTTAAGATTTGGGTGTGGGGGAAGACAAATGACTGGGTTGTGTTGGTGATGAATGGAAGGTAATTCTATTGTAATTACCTTCGTATCTATATCCATCACATTTTGTCCTAACGCTGGTGTGTTCTCGCTTCGTGGTTGGACGATCCTAGCATGCTAACTGTGCTCCATATAAATATAAATATATATATATATATATATATATATATATATATATATATATATATATATATATATATATATATATATATATATGTATATATATATATATCAATTGGTACATGTTACCAAAAAGATCAGAGTGATCAACTAATTTTGTTCTATTGACTATAATTTATAGTTTAATGGAGGCATTTTAGTAATTACCCAATGCTTATTTCAATATCACAGACTACAACTGATATTCAGACTAAAGTTTGTATTACTAGCTAGAATAATGAAAATGTAATTCATTGTGCTAATCATCTTTTTTTTTTTACATTATACTTATAATTGCTTCCTCTGTTAGTACCCCCATCCAACGATTTTTCCTCTGCTTATTGTCTTATGCAGCCACTCATCCTAGGTCTGTTGGCCTACTCATTCTCAACTTTCATTGTCATTATCCAATCCAACCAGGCCATCTCCCTTATTGACCTTTCCTCACAGTCCATCTCTCCTTATTTATCTATCCTCCTCTTCGTATTCACTTCTCCAACCACTTCTGTTGTTCCTTTTTACCTATCCAACAACACATTCTCTACTTATCTACCAATATGACAACTCCTCCGCCCCTTATCTATCTATCCAACTACCTCTCCTTTCCCTATTTTTTCTATATAGGTATTCCTTCTCTCACTATCAATGTACCCAACTATCCCCTATTCTCGCAATTACTTTTACTTTTCTTCCTTTCTAGTTTCGACCCTAAAATACCCAAGCTATTCACCCCATCAGACTCATCAGAATAACAACATATACAGATACGTTCCTTTGCCCTTTGCTATGCAGATGGGAAATAGAATCCATGTCTACAAGAACGGTCAGTAAACATGCATCTGTTTCTATAACCATCATGACTTTCATCCAGACTGTCTCCCTTTCTGCTGGCTGTTTGGAACGCTTTTTACTGTCTTGATCCAGTGATTTCTTGGAAATTCTTTCCTCCTGCATGTTAGTATTCTATCATGTTACTTTCCAATTATAGAGAGCTTTCAAAATCTCTTCAAAAAAAGAAAATGTTGACAGTATACATACTCTCTCTCTCTCTCTCTCTCTCTCTCTCTCTCTCTCTCTGACTCGGATCTAATCGATAATAATCCTCGGTCTCTCGCAAGTTCCCTCTTTGGTCGGAAATGACAAATGATGTCACACAGAACCACAGAGTCTTCGTTCCAGAGACTTGCGGATTACTACCGGGTAGGCAGTAGGATTGTTCCAGAAAATTACCCCAAATTACAGTCCTGGAAATCACGACCATTACCCTCCCAATCGTCCAGCAATCACCCAAAGGCTGGAAACACCAGCAACGTCTTCTTCCAATCATCTAGCAGTCATCCAAAGTCTGGAATCACCCAAAACCCCCGGCTCTCCCTTATCTTCCAGCGGTCATCCAGAACCTGAAAACACAAACAATGCTTCCCTTTAATCATCCAGCAGTCATATCGATCTGGATTCAACACTAAAGCCTCCTCCCAATCGTACAGCAGCCATCCAAATTTCTGGAGTCATCACCAACACCTTCCAATCATCCACAGTCATTTAAGTCCTGAAGTCATTCAAAGCCCATCGAGTCATCCATCCAGTCATTCTTCCAGTCACCCATTTAAAGTGACTTTCCTATGTTCTGACACGACGGGGTTCTGTCTTCTTCTTCTTCTTCTTCTTCTTCTTCTTCTTCTTCTTCTTCTTCTTCTTCTTCTTCTTCTTCTTCTTCTTCTTCTCCTTCTTCTTATTCTTTCCTTCCTCTCCTTCCTCTCCTTCTTCTTGTTCCTCATCTTGCGTTGAAGCCTGGAAATGGGTTGCGCGCCTGGAAATCCTCCTTCCACGCTCGGTCCCGTTTATAGTGCAGGATCTGGCTGGAATCGACTGATGCTTCCGTTTTCTGTGCGTGCGCGCGTGTGTTTGTGTGTATGTGTGTCTTTGCATGGGAGAGGCAGACAGACAGACAGGTATGAAGGACCTAACCAGCATGTCGCTTTACCCCCCCCCCCCCCCAATCCCATGCACTGGACCATAAATCATCACTCTTGGATCCAGCAGCCGCATTTCCGCTGGAAGCCAATTACAGATTGCTGTTGATTATGCTCAGAATGCTTTGAATAGGTCGTTGGGCAACGACCAATTACAGTATGATAGCAATCGGTATTAGAGGATATATATATATATATATATATATATATAAGTTAGGCAGAAACAAAGGCGAATTGCTAGATATTTTGTAGGAATGATTGTGGGAGAGAGTACCTACTTACTTACTTACCCACTTACTTACTTACTTACTCACTTACTTGCTTTCTTACTTACTTTACTTACTTATACCGCTTACCCCAGGAAGAACGAGTAGTGTGAGTTACGTGTTGTAGTGTGTTGTGTGAGATGGTGAGTGTCTGCTCGTGGACTGATATACCTGAAGCCCAGGCGTGGGTGAGGAAGATTGGAAAGACAGCGACCTGGGTCAAAGGAATAAAACTTGACATCCGCTGAAGTGCGGGCTCACTGACTGCGCAGCCCTCACCACTGACCTTCCCGTTATCTGGCCTGTTATCGCAGGCACGACCTCCTTGGTCGGTGGTTGGAGAGACATAGAGAGAGAGAGAGAGAGAGAGAGAGAGAGAGAGAGAGAGAGAGAGAGAGAGAGAGAGAGAGAGAGAGAGAGAGAGAGAGAGAGACGAAGGGAGATGTCAAGAGGTTGAGAACGAAGAGGGTAAGAGAGAGGAGGAACAGGAAGAGGAAGGAGGGAGGGTGGAAAATGTTGAAGTAGAGGGTAGGAAGTCTTCAAGGGGGGAAGAAATTAAGGGCCAAAGGTACAGGGAGAGTTTAATAGAGCAATGGAGGGGTCTGTGGAAGAAAGGGAACTTGGATGAAAAGGAAAAGGAGGTTATCTGAGGATATGAGAGAGACTAGGATTTGGCTGAGGTACTATATTAAGGGGATATATAGTGCATGGGGTCCGGACAAGCTGAGTTGGGAAGACCTGATGGTCTATGACGAGGTTATGTGCAGTCATAATCTTAAGCTGTGGAAGAAATAGGACAGTAAAATGAAAGGCACCTCCCCACCCAACTTTCCCTCCAGCTCAACGGCTGGTAGGGAACAAAAGCTGAGAAGAAATGCTATGCAATATGGGAAAAAATGTTTTTCCTCGGAAGTTTTATAGGAAAGTGTGAACGGGAAAAGTTCCCCACTCTAAACAGAATGGGCTTCACAGGGGCTGGACTCTGGAACAAAAAAGGTAAAAGTTATATTATTATATGAGTGGTAATAAAATGAAAAGTAGATGAAGCTGGACTAATTACTGATAACATATATCAGTGGAGTATTTGCTGAGCATTCGAAACCTCTACTGGTACTTTATTCCTGTATCCTGGAAGGTCTACAGCTCAAAAAGCTTTTCGCCACGTTGCAACTACACGTCCTTCCATAATCTTCATACCGATATCTCTGGTCATTGAATCACTATCTGTGAAAAAGGTTTTGTTCTCATATATTTCTCGAAATCTATTAGTGATTTGAAAACTTTTATGAAATAAGCTGAGAATCTGCACATCTTTAGTAAGATTGATTAAAGGATGTTCGATTCCTTCTTTACAAGGTTTATTTCTAAGAGTTGGAATTAGAGTTATTTGCTTTTCTTTGGCTTTATTTCGCTTTTTCTTAATTTTTGATGAAGTGAGATGACCAGATTGAAACAGCATGTTCTACAAGAGGTGTAATCAGGGGTTGATAACGAATGATAATTGTGTCTTTTGTTATATTTACCATGTTCTTTATGAAGACTGATTAAGGTGTGAGGTGAACCTGGGATACCATAGTGTTGAGGAGGAAGGAGATTCATGGAGGTGGAAGGAAAGTATGGCTGAGGTGCTGAAGGAAGAGGCCAGACGAAGGGGGACGAGGATGAGGAGAAAGAGATGGTTGAGGGGGAGTAGAAGAAATGGATGAGGAGGAGGAGTAGATGGGATAGAAGAGAAGGGACAAGTTAAGGTTGAATTGGGGGAAGGGCTGGAGGAGGTGGGAGAAACAAAGGGAGAGAGCTTGGCTAGCTGAGGAAGAAAGAGAAATCTTGAACTTGGATGATAGGAGAAGATAGCTGGGGTCTGGAGGGGGTAAAATTCTGAGGTTAGAACGGAAGAGATCAGATGGGAAAAGGGGTTTCTAGCTGAAATGAGGGTAATCAACGAAGCTGAGGTTGGGGATTAACTGGGGTTAAAAAGGTAGGAAGAGAAGGTCAACTGAGATGGCAGCTTTCTATGCAAATGAACCCATAATTCTCCTTCTCTCAGTAGAAACTTCTAATAGATTAACTAAATATTTACAATATTTAGTATAACATTCACCATTTTCTTCAATTCCCCATTTTCATTTACACTTTTCCGTAGATTCGGCACCATACCAGATACATAGTCAAATCAAGGCTTCAGTTCATGATCAAGGACACGAACCCAGGTACTCGAGCTTCTGTCTCGAAACATACCTGACCAGCCATTAAGCAACCTGCATCATCATGGTAACGCTTAACCTGAAAACCCAATAACTCTCATTTTATGAGGTTTGGTGAGGGAAAAATGGCCGTAGTGCTTCGACAGACTCAGGGTCACAATCTTGACGCCGTTTTCCTCAACGAAAAAAAAAATATATACATATATATATAAAGAAACGATTGCTCTTTTTGGTGCCAAGTATTAATATTTGTTCTTTTATGTGTTATCAAGTTTTAATCTTTTCTTTTTTTTTGTGGGTACTTCTTGTGCATGGCCTATCTGTTCCCTGAGGCAATTTTCCATTCCTTTTTTCTCTTTCTTTGTTGTGCTTCAGATTCTCTGATCCTCTCTCTCTCTCTCTCTCTCTCTCTCTCTCTCTCTCTCTCTCTCTCTCTCTCTCTCTCTCTCTCTCTCTCTCTCTCTCTCTCTCTCTCTCTCTCTCTCTCTCTCTCTCTCTCTCTCTCTCTCTCTCTCTCCCTCTTCCCCGCCTCTCCCGCCGTACTAATATTAACACCATCCCTGGTTTATGAGCATGCAAGCAGTAAAACGCAGACGTGCATCAGGCGAAGCTTGTACCAAGCAGCTGCCGCCGCCGCTGCTGCTCTTGCTGCTGCTGCTCTTGCTGTTGCTGCTGCTTCTCCAGGCTGTTGCTGCTGCTGCTGTTCTGTCTATGGTATTCATTGCTGTTGCTTCTGCTGCTATTGCTGTCCCGTCTATATCCTCCGCACAGCACCTTCCTCAAATCCTCCACCTCCCTCTTCTTCCTCTTTCTCGCACCACCTCATTTCATAGTCCTCAACATCACCATCTCACTACCTGATCCTCATCACCACCAACACCACCACCTCATTACCTGGACCTCACAACCACCTCCTCATTACTTAGATCTTACCACCATTACCTAGTCCTCATTACCTGGACCTCATCACCGCTACCTCAGCACCTGGTCCTCATAACCACCACCACACTACCTGGACCTCACCACCACCACCACCAACCCAACTACCTGGTCCTCTCACCACAGCTAACCAACCAGGTCGGCCCCAACCTGCCCCTTGGGGCAAAGCCCGCCCCAACCGGCAAGTTGGACGCCCTCATTTGGGGCCATTATGACTGGTAATGCCTTTCTCAGTACCTGGCGAGATCCAAGACCCACTCCTGTTCCCTCCCTCCCTCCTTCCCGCCAGGACTACCTGCTCTCTCTCTCTCTCTCTCTCTCTCTCTCTCTCTCTCTCTCTCTCTCTCTCTCTCTCTCTCTCTCTCTCTCTCTCTCTCTCTCTCTCTCTCTCTCTCTCTCTCTCTCTCTCTCTCTCTCTCTCTCTCTCTCTCTCTCTCTCTCTCTCTCTCTCTCTCTCTCCTTCGCTTTTTCACACTCTCCTCTACCCGAGCTTAGAATCTCATTATGAGCGTTATTCCACAGCACCTTCTATTAGATTTAACATAATTATAAGATTAGCAACGTATTAGAAACACACACATACACACACACACACACACACACACACACATACATATATATATATATATATATATATATATATATATATATATATATATATATATATATATATATATATATATATGTGTGTATTCATAAATGAATGTATGCATACGTATTTTTCTTTTCATTACTGATACGCTTTTATTCATGCGCACTGTCAACAGCAGGCATGATTAATGGCTCAAAAAAAAAAAAAGATAAAGAATGAGAGACCGCCTGAATATTCTACGAAGAATTATTCAGCATTTACTGACGACGCTACAGCCATGAATTTATTCATCTTTACACCCAATACAGAATTCATTTTTTCCCTCTTCACATCCGCGAAAAATGACATGAATGTGAATGAAATTTACAATAACAGTTTCTGAACGCCATTGTATCATTGGCTACTCGAGTTCACTTGCCTTCTTTTCATAACCGGTTCCAGATGATATATTCATCTATGACATAATTTGAAACTTTATGAGAGGGGGAAAAAAAAAGGGGGTTTTAGATTTGCTGTTAATACGAATGATTGATTCGTCTCTGTGGTGTCGTCAGCTCTCTGGGTGAGGTGGCAGACGACCTCAACAGACTAACGTTAAAGGGACGGTGTCCATCCGTTCGTGAGGCCTCCTTGCGCCTTGATGACGTCAAATCCTTGAAGGTGATGCAATCCTCCTTTTTATCCCACCTGGATTATGCAAGCAGAAGCTGTAAATTATCTCTCTATGCTTTTTTTTTTCTTCTTCCTCCTACTCCCCTCATGGTACCAAACAGGTCTCTGAAAGATGAATGCCTCGATCAAGGACAAACAATTTCTTTGTTTCGTGGTGGCTAAAACCTGATATTTTTTTTGTTGTTGTTGTCATGTAATCAGTAAGATTAGACCCTCCAATATCAAACAGCTCTATCTTCATTATTATTATTATTATCATCATCACATTCATTCTACTTAATTTCGAGATGTTTATTCATCTCAAATGTTTTTCTTACAATGGACTGAATCAATTAGAAGGTTAGAAGATGCACTGAACGAGTCTAATAGCAATTCTGAAAGAGCTACAAACTTATTTTCTCTTTTAACTTTTCAGGTGAGACCTGCAGCCAGCCAAGACTCCTCGTCCTCCACCTTAAAGGTAACCTCAGGTGAGCGCGAGTTTCCTCAGCTTCGTGTGGTGTTAATCCCCCCAACGAGTGGTATCAAAGAGCATCGTTCAGTCGGACATGGAAACCCCCTATGCAGGATCTGATCCTACAACTGTTACGAGAGAAGGAAATCGAATCTCTATTATTGTCCAAAAGTATAGGAGTGGTAACGTATGAGTCTTGAGTCGTTTCTGGACGGTAATAAGAGCATCAGAAACGACGGGAAATGGATTCCAGGAAGCCAAGCAGAAAAGAAAGCGATTCAGCGTGTTTATAAGGCCATGGTTCTGGTCCGCCCCCTGACCCGGCAAGCAGAAAGCAGACAGTTGATTTATGATGGTGGTCGGCCCAGGCTCGAGACGTTCTTACTTAACACGGGCCTCGGGCTCCCCCACTCCAGGGAGGGGTGGGGAGTTTGGCGTGGGGGAAGGTGGGGGGGAAGACTTGTGGTCGACGTTGGAGGGGAGAGGAGCACGGGAAATGGGGTGTGGTTGTGAAGGAGATGATGATGGGGAGGGAAAGGAATGGGGTCAAAATGAGGGTGTCGATGTTGGAAAGGATGGTAGGGAATGGGCCCAGCGGAAGGGGACAGGGGATATGAAGTCTTGGATGGGAGAGGACGTTGGGCTAGGGTGGGAGACGTTCTGTGGATGGTCGAGGGTGGTTGAAGGTGGTGGCGGAGGGAGGTCGTGTGGTTGGAAGGTTGGTGAGGAAGAAGTGGTATGGAAGATGGCTGGGGACCTGGAGAACGATGGGGTGTGATGATGAGGCGGTGAGGAGCGAACAGGAGAGTAAGGATGATGGAAGAAGTTGAGTTTGTGGAGGAAGTTGTGTTTGTGGTGGGGAAGAGGATAAGGGAAGGAAAGTGGATAACTTTGGTGTATTTAAGGGGTAGAGGATGGTTATAGTAAAGGGAAGTAGAGGTAGTGAAGTTGTAAATGTTAATAGGGAGGTTATAGTGGATATAAAGGAGACAGAAGGTTACTATCGTGATGAAGAGAAAGTAGTAGTTGTGATGTAGAAGAATGAGGCATGGAGAAAACTATAATGGAAGACAGAATGGGATGATATTGTGTTGGGGAGAGTGAGGCAAGGAAGTAAGTACAAAAGCTGTGGTTGGGGAAAAGAAAAAGAGGTAAAGTGAGAGTGTGGTGAGGATGGAGGTAATCATCTTAAGATTATGAGGAGGAAGAGGATGAGGACGCTTGGAGGAGATGAAGATGAGGAAGGTTTAACTATGCTTAGGAGGAAATTATGCCTAAATGTAGGGAGGAAAATGTTGTCTTAAGGAAGGATGGGAAGGAAAGGGATGGGATAAGGAATGATAAGGAAGGGAATAGATAAGATGTAATTTGAGGTGATTTGAGTTAAATTTTGAGAAAAATCAGATTTTAAAAAGAGGCTGGAAAGGGGAGATATATTCTCAAACACGAATTATACTTTTAAACTATTACGTACGTTCTCTTTTCTTTTGTCAGCCATGACCGTGACTATATGCATCACACACCTCACCCATGATGTGTCGAATGATGAGACTCACTCTCACTTAACACTCTCACTTAACTACTTCCATCACACTTTACCACACTTACCCCCCGCCACTCAGGCTACCATTGCACGCACGACACAATCACTTGCGAGCATTCATTCGTGATATATCCCTATACACTCAACAGACTATAATTTCTTATCAGATACATCTCGCCCCACGCTATATAGTCCTTCATCCGACTACATTCATCAACACCCATTTCACTAGACCTCTCACAAGTTCCACAGCTTTAAGCATTTCTATCCACAGAGCAGATATCCCTACACACACACACACACACACACACACACACACACACACACACACACACACATACCGATACACCCAACCTATAAAAAAAAGATGTATGCTCTTAATTCAAAAGCATATTCTTATAGATCCAATAAGGGGAAACCATGCGTCTGCATAGATAACAAAATGTGATAATGTAGATTACCACAGAGCTTTAGGGGCTGTTTTGAGAGAGAGAGAGAGAGAGAGAGAGAGAGAGAGAGAGAGAGAGAGAGAGAGAGAGAGAGAGAGAGAGAGAGAGAGAGAGAGAGAGAGAGAGGTTGAGATTCGTGGGCAAGTCGGCCCGAGTAAAGAGGTCAACATGATAAATAGCTCTTGTTTTTCTTTGCATCATTTTTTTTTTATCCTTCGAGTGGTCATGTTGGCAACCAGTGTACGAGAACGTTGGGAGAACCAAGACCAAGATTGTGTGGAAGAGAGAAAAAAAAAAGACAATGTTCCCTCCCGGAGCTTCTAAAGTGTCATTATGAATCTTGAATTGAGTTGAAAATGTATCCGGAACAGTTTCGTGTATGATAGGGTTCATGAACAGTCATGATATTTAGCTTCAAACTATAAAAAAGAAACTCTTTAAAGGAAGCTCTTCCCTTTCACATCTATCATTCTAGGATATGATAACTGCAAGAAAGGAATGAAGGAATAACATACTGTTGAAGATTATCTCTTTCCTTAATCCTGCAGTTTCGTTCGGGAACCAAAAGCTTCGCTTAAGTGGCGAGTAACGAAACCCGATAAAAAATTTGTTATAGGACGTGCGCCTGAGCACCGAGTGGAGTGAAATTCCCAATACGTTGAGGACCAGGCGAGAGAGAGGGAGAGAGAAAGAGAGAGAGAGAGAGAGAGAGAGAGAGAGAGAGAGAGAGAGAGAGAGAGAGAGAGAGAGAGAGAGAGAGAGAGAGAGAGAGAGAGAGAGAGAGAGATGTTACTGGATATGCACAAAGGCTTTGTGGATTTAGGATACGGAGAGTTGAAGATTTCTGACGTATCTGTTGTTGATGATATTTTGGTGTAGGATATTTTGCTTGTCCCTGTTAGGGACGGACTTCGCCTCGAGTGTGTGTGGTAGTGTGGAGATAAGCTTAAGGGCAATATCGTAAAGGTATTTTCGGATGTATTTGATGAAGTGTTTGGTGTTAGAATAGGCGAAAATTGTGGATAAGATTTTCATGTTTGATATTTGGCAGATAGATAGTAGAAAAGCATACTCTTTTGCAGTGTATATATATATATATATATATATATATATATATATATATATATATATATATATATATATATATATATATATATATATATCCTATCTGTCTTATATCATATGATGTAAGACAGATAGGATATGAAAGGTTGGTTCGAGACATCTGACAAAGACAGATGGAATGGTGAGGAAACTTTTTCCTCTGCACGTTTGATGTTAAATGTAGCGAGACAGATGCCGTCATGCATAGACAGATGGATAGATTTTAGATACGAGACATGAAGTAGATTCTTCACAGCTGATACTAAAGAGATAGATTTATATAGATGCCAGTCCTGCACATCTAGATAGATGGAGGTGTATAGTGAACAAGAGCACATGTCTGGTATTATATTGATGGCTTTGTATGGGGTATCTCCATCCTGTGTATATAGTCAATCGTAAATAGGTAGATGACAGACTGCCAGAATTCCCGTCTTTTCTGTTTGACGTCTGAGAGATGGAGTAATGGAGAAAAATGCCAGTCTGTCGGTGGAAGCTGGAGCCCAGGGCCAAGGGAGGCAGATAAAAGCGAGGAGAGATGATCTCGCCTTAAAGCCTTCTGGATCTCAGAGTTGCGCGTGCTCAGAGACGTGAGATGTGTTGAGAGGGAGGCCGGGAGGTAGGGAGGAAGGAAGGGAGGGAGGGGGGCTAGCCAGTCAGCCGGCAGGGAGGGAGGAAGGGAGGGAGGGAAGGAGGGAGGGCGTCGAGGAGTGGTGGAAATGGGATGATAATGGACTGAAGTGGTGGAGAAAGAGCAAGGAGAGAAAGCATTCGCGCTGGATGGTGTTGGTGGGGAAGGCGGCAGTGATATGCCATGGAGGAGAGAGAGAGAGAGAGAGAGAGAGAGAGAGAGAGAGAGAGAGAGAGAGAGAGAGAGAGAGAGAGAGAGAGAGAGAGAGAGAGAGAGAGAGAGAGAGTAGGGGAGTAGGAGGAGGAGGAAGGGAATAAACGTTGGATGGTCCAAAGGTTCTTCCCAAAGGAATATAGAGAGGAGGCTAAGTTCATACTAAGTCGAGTGAGCAATAGGATGATGGGGTGGAAGAGGAAGGGGATAGAAAATAAGGGGCATCAGGAAAATGGGTCAATATTCTCCTCAAAATAATCATGAGGCTAATCTCATAACTCTCATACCCACCTCTCACCTACTTTACTATCCCCTCACCATCTATAGTGGTGGATAGGGAGGAGCCTTCTGCTCTACTACCCCGTCTCCATATACTGAGGTGAGTAGGGAGGAGCTTCTTGCTTTACTGCCATGTCTCCATCTATAGTGTTGGGTGTGGTGGAGCCTTTTGCCTTACTATCCTGTCTCTATTTAAAGCGGCGAGAGGGAGACACCTTCAGTTTTGATATCCTTTTCCCATCTATAATGGTGGGTAAGGAAGAGCTCTCTGCTTTACTATCTTGTCTTCATGTAATATCGTTGGCTGGGGAGGATCCCTTTACGTTACCATTCTGCCTCTATCTATATTAGTGGGAGGGATGGAGCCTTCTGCTTTCCAATCCTGATCCTATCCACAGAAATCAGAGTTTTAGGGTACTTTATTACCGTATCCCAGAACATAACCTCTTCAAGGATCGTCTGATATTGTGTCACCTATCATTTCCATATACTACTGTTCTCCAACAAACTGAAAGAAAACCCCCATCAGTTAAAATCACCATTACCATTACCACCATCACCAGCAGCCTCAACCACAATCGCCATATCCCCACTATCAACCTCAACCACATACACCATCACCTTTACCACCACCAACCACCATCACCATACCACAACACCACCACCCACGGTTCTGAGCGGGGAGCTAGCGTGATTGGGGCTCCGTGTGGTTACTTAAGGGAATCGGGCAGTTCATAATCCCTCGCCTCCCTCATCCTACATGGGAGTTACGACTGGAAATGGACCCAGAAGGCATGATGAAGGGAGAACTACAGCGCACATGTGGCGCTTTATGAGGTCTGGCAGAGCCTGACGCGGAGGGGATGAGAGAGAGAGAGAGAGAGAGAGAGAGAGAGAGAGAGAGAGAGAGAGAGAGAGAGAGAGAGAGAGAGAGAGAGAGAGAGAGAGAGAGAGAGAGAGAGAGAGAGAGAGAGAGAGAGAGAGAGAGAGAGAGAGAGAGAGAGAGAGAGAGAGAGAGAGAGAGAGAGACAGACAGACAGACAGACAGGCAGACTGACAGACACAGACAGAGAGCCAGATAGACAGAGAAACAGACAGGCAAATTTGAACAATAGACTTTACACTTCTTGTGGTCTTCACGGGCTCCTCCCCACCCAACGTATGTTACCCCAAGTGAAAATCTTTACATGGGTGAATTCTTTCAACCTCCAGCCTTCCACCTCTTCTTTCTCCAGCAACCCCATACCTCATGCTTCCCCTTCCATCTTTTAAGACCAATTTTCTTTTCCACTTCTCTATTTCAGTTAGCAAAAAGGTCTAATTGGGCCTCGCAAGGTCTAAAAAGATACTGTTAACGAATGAAATAACACAGGAAAAAATTACTCAAGTTGGAGTAAATTTTTTATGATTCCTCAACCTTGCCTATCTCAACCTGCAAAAGAGAATATGAGTCTTCAAAAAGAGTGACGAACATTCCAGCTAGTTACCCACTCCTTCTTTTACTCCTCTTCCAGCAGCTCCACGTAACTCTACTTACCTCCACGAACCCTGTCTGTAAGACTCATCGGCAGTTTGGTCTCTCGAGAACACCTTCAGCTTCTGCAATGGTCTCGAAATTATCTCCCTTCATGGGCTGTAAGACCTGGAAGAGACACGGGGCTCAATTTGAGACGAGGTCGAGAGAGAGACTCTGCGTTCTAAAACTTTCCCTTTAGGGCGGTCCAGTTTTACATGGTTTATTAACAGTGAGTTTAATCTTAATTAAACTCCCTTATTAGGTCGATACTTGAGGGTCTAGACCCATCTACAACTGAATTGCCTCTCTCGTCTTAGTAGCTTAAGTTATTCTTCCTAAGGGGGCCCTTCTTTTAAAGTTGATGTACACTTGTATGTGTGTATGTGTGGGTATGTATACGTGTGTGCATGTATGGGTGTGTATTTGTTCGCATTTGTACGTGAGTTTGTGTCTATGTACGATTATAAGCGTTCTTTCATGTATATGTGTTTGTGTCTTTGTAAATATGGGGGTGTATATGTGTACACTCTTTGAGCTTTGCTGGGGATTTCAAGGCCTCGAATTTCGTTGCTTTGCCTCCAACAACTCATTAAACTCCGAAGTTCATCAGGAGTCGTTAACCCATCGCTAGTACTAACTGAATATTAAAAGCCACCCTCCACACTAGCTAATCATCACCACACCATTGCTCTCAGGCGAAACTTTATTTTTCTTTCTTCTTCGTACTGTGAAAGAATAACTTCTTATTATATACTTCCATTATGGTAACCCAGTCAAGAAAAGAAACATCTAACTCCCAGACAAAGACTATAAAGTCAGAGGCCTGCATATATTTAACGCGATTTATGACCTCTTGTCCTCGGTCGCTCGTATTACCCAAGTCAGCTACAGCTCATTCACGGGTTTACGTCATATCTTTATAGCTGCCACTAATTGGATGAAGTTTCCCTTCTGTCGTTTACTGCCCTTCGCCGATCCCCGTTCGTTCGTCCGTCCGTGCATCCATTCGTCCGGACGAAAGCATCTTCTCTTTCTCTTCCATCTTTTCCTCATGCGTGTCTTTACGTCCTAACCATCCCATCGAACTCGAGGTTAGTATTGACCACTACCTGTTGTAATCTTTTCCTTCCCCTCCCCACCTCACCTCACCTCACCCTCCTCACCAACCAACCCTCCCTCGACCTCTATTTAGGCATTCCACCACACGTAGCCTGACCACCACCACCACCCAACACCACCACCACTAACACTACTACTACTACTACTACTACTACTACTACTACTACTACTTACTACTACTACTACTACCACACCCACACGACCTTCATCTATCCTCCCATCCTTCAACCTTACCACAGAACGCAAGCCCTTCCGCACTCCCACTGCCGCCACCACCACCACTATAGTTTATGATCTAATCAGTTCAGGCTGGCCACACTCCTCTGGTGATCTCCTTCACCATTGCCACACTGCATCATCACCATATACTATCACCATCACCAATGGGTTTTCACTGTAACGCCATTCCATTCGCCATCTTCATTGACCCGATCCAACCCTAACTACATCATTAAGCGTAAAGCCACAAATTGAATGTATAACACTTAAGCATCTACCACCAACACACACACACACACACACACACACACACACACACACACACACACACACACACACACACACACCAGTTCCTTCCACCACAGAAATTCATGTACCAACCATCACGGCCACCATCACTCAAAACCCTCGACTATTTACTCCCATCACACTTAGCCCTTTTGCAATCACCATTACGTTAACTCTTTGCAGTAACTACCATAAACATAATGAATATCCTACAACCTCTACATAAAGCTTTCTGCTTCCCCCTTTCCCTCTCTCGATCATAAGATCATATGAACCCCTCCATCATTTTCTACTACCATGATAGCCACTCCATTATACGAGTCAACCGGGGCCCCCACAACCACAATCATTCTCTTACAAACTACCACAGTTACAGTAAACTCTTCAACGGCTTGTCACCACTCCACAAAACATTTCAACCAACCGTCACCACTATAGTAAGTATATAGCCCTTCCATTAACAACCAAAGACTCACATACCGCTTCGCCAACAACAACTTCCACACTAATCATCACCACTATACATATCCACCTTCTCATCCATCATTCCACATACCAAAGCCTCCACAAGTACCATACCAACTCTTCCACTAACCACTTTCACCAAACTAGATAACTCAAACGAACATACAAACCCCTCCACCGACCATATCGACCAACCAGCCAAGGTTCCTCCACATCCACTGCAACCCTCCACCAACCACTACAACTTCAGAGACCTTTCTATCACTCTCCGTAAAGTTTTCATTCTACTTTACTACCCTGTCTCCACCAAATGGAGCATGAATTTAGGATCCTATTACGGTCCTCCTGAAGATAACTTCGTCATAGACCATCAGGTCTTCTGTCATCTATCCTTTCCATATACTCCCATGTGCTGTCCTCCAACAAATAGCCTCGTCACAGAACATCAGGTCTCCAATTGTTTGCCTTTCCCATGTAGTGTCTTTCAGCAGATAAATCTCGTTATAGACCATCAGGTCTTCTATTATCTGTCCTCCTCAGGTTCTCCTGTAGACTATCCTCCATCGTATAATCTCATCATAGACCATCAAGGCTCCTGTTTATCTGACTCCCATGGACAGTCCTCCAACAGATAATCTAGTCAAAGACCATCAAATCCTCTGTTCTCTCTCCTTTCCACGTACTCCCATGTCCTGCCCTAAACCTCCCATAAACACTTTCTTTGGTCGCATCAACCAACAGCCAACGCTTCCCACAACTCTTCCAAGTTGTTCCTCTTTGTACAAGACTCCCCTCCTCCCACCCCCTCAATCTTTGACATCTCTGTGTAACTCACTAGCAGGACCTTGAGGCTCTTCATTAAGGCGTCGGGGGTGCTGTGTGTCCTCTGTGTTAACGCGGGCAGTTCACAGCTCCTCCCTTTATCTTCGGGAAGGCTGGCTGACCCTCTGGGGTCTTCGTGGCTCTTGGACTGACGGTTCCAAAGAGAGCAATAAAATGGTGAGGAATGACGCAAGGATATTATGGGTGACTGTGTGCGGGGTGTGTTTGAGAGGAAGTGTTTGGTGTTCTGTCTTCAGTCTTTCTTGGGGTTTCCTTCTTTATCTCTGTGTTTAGTATCTGTGGTGTTCCTCCTATCTCTGCTTGTCTCTCTCTTCTTGTGTATCCTCTATCTTTCTGTCTCATCTCTCTCTCTCTCTCTCTCTCTCTCTCTCTCTCTCTCTCTCTCTCTCTCTCTCTCTCTCTCTCTCTCTCTCTCTCTCTCTCTCTCTCTCTCTCTCTCTCTCTCTCTCTCTCTCTCTCTCTCTCTCTCTCTCTCTCTCTCTCTCTCTCTCTCTCTCTCTCTCTCTCTAACTATCCCGTGCGTGTGTGTGTGTGTGTGTGTGTGTGTGTGTGTGTGTGTGTGTGTGTGTGTGTGCGCGCTTGTGTGTCTTACTCTATGTCTGGGTCCCTGTTATCAGCAAATCATCCAACATGGCGACTCTTATCCTTCCCCCACAACTGTGCAGGGCAACGACGCCTCGAAAGCTTTGGTTGCCATGGTAGTGAGTGTCAGTGGCTGGTCTTCTGTCCAGATGAAGTGGTGACCTGGAGACAGTATATCACATCTGGTACCATTTAACAGAGGGGCGGGGGTGGTGGTTGGGTTCGTTCGTTCGGCAGTGGGTGTTTATCGTCCCAGTGTTTCCCGGTTAGTTAACGATGCTTTATTTATTCAGTCATACATAGAGGGGGCGTTCCTGTGATAGTGCTGGTGGAGGGCATATAGCAGGGAGGGAGAGAGAGGCAAGCATGGGGAGTACAGTGGGTACAGATTGGAGCATAGCCTTTGGCTATATAAGAGGCTATGTGCATACAAGTTTATATAACCATGTGTAGTATGTACAGATGAATATATATATATATATATATATATATATATATATATATATATATATATATATATATATATATATATATATATATATATATATATATATATATATATATATATTCCAAACCAATGTTACAAATACATTCATTCACCGAAAGGTACAAATTCTGAAAAAAGGTATTTGTCAGCTGTTCCCATTCCCTGCCGGCAACCCCAGGTAGAAAAATGTTTATACGTATTTTTCCTTTCGGTTTTCTCTTTTTTTTCCTTTTTCCTGTTTGTCTTTTTGGGAATACTCTGAATTTTCTTTCACAAGCAACGATAGGGTGTAGGAACCATTCCCTGACCCCTCATCATTATTCAGGAAAAGAGGTATCAGACGATGATGCTTTGAGGTAATCCATTAAGCACAACTTTACGATCTTTAAGAACGACGTTACGATCCTTGAGCACGGCAGAAGGACCCTTGAGCCCGACGGTACGACCCTTGAGCACGACGGTACGATCCTTGAGCACGACGGTACGATCCTCGAGCACGACGTTACGATCCTTTAAGCCCAACGATGTAATCCTTAGTTACAATGACCTGGTAGCCTTTGACTCGATTCTTCCAGGTTAGGTCAAAGGCCAAGGGTCATACCTCAGTGCTCAACGGCTGTAACACAGTGCTCGTACCATAGTGCTCAAGGGCTATGCAATCGTGCTCAAGGCTCCTACCATCATGCAGAAAAGTCTTACCATCTAATGTGCTCAAAAAGTAGGATATCGAGCTCAAAAGTCATACCAACATGTTCAAAGGTCATACCAACATGCTCAAAAGTCATACCAACATGCTCAAAAGTCATATAGTCGTGTTCAATATAAAAAGAAAGGTCTTTATATCATGCTCAGAATCTCGCACCATCGTGCTCAAGTGCTATACCATCATCCTCAAGGCATTAAAAACATAAACATAGATCCTACACGTATTTGTCTTTTTCTTAAACCCATTTGAAAACTCAAAACAACAGTACCTCATTCTCTAAGAATCAGTAACTAAAATCCAAGGAAATCGACCGCGTTACCTTTAGATATACGATCAAAAAGCAAAATGTTAAGATCCCGCCACGCTCGCTTGGCACTTCCTCTTGCAATTTACACTCCCTCATTATGACTTGAGATATGGCAGCTGCATTCCCACACCATCCCTTCCACCCTCCACTCACTCTCCCTCCCACCTGCCTGCCCGCCTGCTCTTCCCGAGAACAATTGGAAACAGCAACAGTATATACGTCTGTGTGATTTGCTCTCCCTGGTGTTTCATTCTGGACTATTTCGTTTCATCTTGACAAACCACTGGCGTTTACTGTGACTAGGTTTCCTCACGTGTCTCACTGATGAACTCTGAAACTATCAGGATGCATCTACCATCGCTAATGTTCCTTGAATCTACCCTGGCTGAAGTTTCCTGAAAGTGACAGGGCTTTATCTACCCTTTACTTGCTCTTCTTGAAACTTCAGGGCTTTCCCTACCTTCTCTGATGTTCCACGAAAACAGAGCTTTATCAACTTCCTTTGCCGTGTCCTGAAGTTGCATGGCTTCATAGGTGATTCCTGAAACTACGTTTCTTCATCCACCTTCACCAGCGTTTCCTAGATTCCCCCACGCTGTTTCATCCTTCCCCTAACCAACGCGGTCCAGGGTATCACAACTGTGTTTATTTATGCAGTATCCTTGGGGCCAACATATTCGCCAGCAACACCTTAGAATTTCCCGTGCCACTCTCCTCCTCCTCCTCCTCCCCCTCCTCTTTCTTCTCTTCCTCCTCCTTCTCCTTCTTCTCCTCCTTCTCCTTCCTCTCCTCCTCCTCCTACTTCTCTTCCTCCTCCTCGTCCTCCTTCTTCTCCTCCTCGTCCTTCTATTCCTCTTGCTCCTCTTCCACCTCTTCCTCCTACTCTTCTTTTTCCTCCTCCTCCTCCTCCTCCTCCTCCTCCCCCTCCTCCTCCTCCTCCTCCTCCTCCTCCTCCTCTTCCTCCTCTTCCTCCTCTTTCTCCTCTTCCTCCTCTTCCTCCTCCTCCTTTTGTTCTCTCTGCTGGTGCAGCTTATGTCGAGTTTTGTCATCTTCTTGGTTACCAATAAGAGACACACCAGCAAAAAAATATCCCGAACGTTATAGTTACCCTCACTAGTATAAAATATCGTCAGCTTGATAAACTTTCTTACCGGAGTAAAAAAAAAGAGAACAAAAAATATCACCAACAAAATATTTTTCGCTACCAACACGAAATATCGCCAACAAAATATATTTTTATTACCAGTACATCGCCAGCAAAATATCACCTTTTCACCAATACAAAATATCACTGACAAAATATATTCCCTTACCATCTGTCGTTATCATCAACAAAATATCATCCATTAACACTACAAAATTTCGCCTCCACCAAAAAGACCGCAGTGTCATATATATACTATTTTCTTTCCCTTGCTAAGCACTGCAACTGGGTTCATTGTCACATCGAATCTAATGAGATTATCAGACATCACACTTAGCGGGAAGCGTGTGGCTTTCTTTGTACTGGCCAGGCCTGGTGTTAGGGGCAATAAAGCCATTATCACCACTAAGGGAGGGGCGAGGCATCCTTCATTTCTTTCGTCAGCCTCACCCTGTTTCTAGTAGGTCTCTATTTATTGAATGCTACCTGGTTTCTAATGGGTCTCTACCATGTGCAACCCGGTATGTAATAGTTCTTAGTTTGCTGCTCTCAACCTGGGTCATCGGCTCTATGTGGCTTCTTCTGATGGTTCACTATTTACCACATGTTTTATGGTGTCACCCCATCTGCCTCTTTAACCTCGCCTGGTATCTCAGTGATCTTTAACAAATCCTGTCTGTTTTCTAAGAGCCTAACCTTGTCCTCTCCGGTGGTTTCTATTCTCTGCTTCCCTCCCAATTTTTAAGCTCTTTAGGTTTCTTATGATTTTTCTATGCACTTCTCCCCATCTGGTACATGATCTTCGCATTAAGGAGAATCAGAAAAATTATACGAAATGATAAAGGAAAACATCAAGACTGAAAACAACGAAAGTAAGAAAAAGACAAATAAGAAAAAGGGACAGAAAACGGGACTTATAAAAGGGGAAAGAGAAGGAACAGGACACAGGGAAGTGGGAGAGATGAGATAATGATAGTGGAAGAGAAATATGCAAACATAAAGGAAAGAGATGAGATGAAAGACTTAAGAAACAGGCAAAGATTCTGAGAGTTGTGAAGTAATAAGGTATATGGAAAACAGACGTAGATACAGATGAAATAAATGAATGATGAATGAAGGAGATGAAGAAAATGCAAAGTCGAGGGAAAGACTTTATATGGAAAATACACGTGCGAAGTAAAAAGGAGAGATGTAAATACAGTAATAAGTGGATAGATGAAGAGTGAAAGAGGAAGAGAATGTAACAGTTATCAACAAATTGAATAAAAGTGTTGTGAAGATTGAGATAAATCGTTTCTTTGGCTACGTTCGATGGCTACCAAAGGAAGAGAAAAAGAGAAGATGAATGATAGAGTGGTGAAGCGAAGAGATGAATGATAGAGTGGCGAAGAGAAGAGAAAGAAGGAGTAGTTGTGGAGGACGTATGGAGAGAGAGAGAGAGAGAGAGAGAGAGAGAGAGAGAGAGAGAGAGAGAGAGAGAGAGAGAGAGAGAGAGAGAGAGAGAGAGAGAGAGAGAGTAGGGGGTGGTTGGAAGAGTACAACGGAGCCGTTGGCTTAATGTGGTAGAGTCAAAACACCAAATAAATACAGTCCGAATCGCTATTTCCCCCCCTTCGATCGCCCTCATCACCTCTCATCACCATTGATATCCAACACTGAACACTGAACCCATCTGGAACTGAGGTTCGGAAGAGAACAGAAAGAAAAAAAAAACGCAAAAAAAACCCATCCCACTTAAATAAAAACCATTTACAACACAGGTAACCCGCCAGGCGTCGTTTTTAAGTGTGAAAAAGGCTGTAAAATCATAGAGCCACGTTGTAAATTGTCCATCAGCTCTGTGATGGCCTCTTAATTGGCGAGCACAACCCAGCTATAAATTTACCTCCAACACTTTTCCTCTGGCGTATATGTATCTGCTTTACCTCGGAACACTCGACAAATGAGAGCCCATAAATGACGCCTTCTCCATACCCCCGTATATCTTGTATCTAGTGAGGTCTCTTTTCTTTTTTGGGGGGGAGGGAATACTGATAAGCTATCTCTGTAGAGTTGTACAAAAGGTCCCAAAGTGTCTCAGTAGACATTTTAAGAGAGGGAGAGATAAAAAGACCGATTCAAGTGGGGTGAATGTTGTTTTTCTTTCTTTCTTTTTCTTGTTATTTTTAATGGCTCTGTGACTTTTATGACCTGCTGAAAAACTAACAAATCCTCACAATGAGGATGTTTTATGAGGATGGTTTTATGAGGAGAGTTTTTTTTTTTGTGTGTGTATAGCATTTATAGACTAGTGGACACACACCCTTCTTGGTTGGGAGGAAATTGATACATTAACGTGGTTAATTGATACATGAAATTGGTTGATTCATCTTTGTGTTTATCTCTTCACTTGCGTGTTTGTGTGATGATGATGAAAAGTGTATGAAATCATTTGCAACCAGAGGTTTAAAACATTCAATAGTAATACATATATATCTATATATATATCTATATATATATATATATATATATATATATATATATATATATATATATATATATATATATATATATATATATATATATATATATATATATATATTATCCCTGGGGATAGGGGAGAAAGAATACTTCCCACGTATTCCCTGCGTGTCGTAGAAGGCGACTAAAAGGGGAGGGAGCGGGGGGCTGGAAATCCTCCCCTCTCGTTTTTTTTTTAATTTTCCAAAAGAAGGAACAGAGGGGGCCAGGTGAGGATATTCCAAAAAAGGCCCAGTCCTCTGTTCCTAACGCTGCCTCGCTATCGCGGGAAATGTCGAATAGTATGAAAAAAAAAGAAAGAAAATATATATATATATATACACACAGCCAATACAACTAGAAAATATTGGAATGATTCCTCACTACTTATCAATGACCGTAACAAAGCTCTTCAGTCGAAAGACAAGACAGAAATATTTCACAAACACATAACTCTGGGTAAGATCATTGACATTAGACCTCTATTCAGAAAGAAACCTCACAGGGAATTCGCTAAAACTGTGGGAAGCTGCCGTTTAGCACTGTCCTGCACCTGAGTGCCCTTCGTGTCAAATGTGTCACTTTCGATGAATATTCAGAATTGACTTGCTTTTTTTGTCACTTTTTATGGGTCGTAAACGAATTCTTTTACGGGAATGTGGTTCTGCACCACGTGTGTGTGTGTGTGTGTGTGTGTGTGTGTGTTTGTCACAACGCCGGCCGTATTGTCGTGCTGTCAAAGGTACATACGCTGCCGTGTTAATGTGAAAATTACTGGCGCTATGATATACACAAGCTGTCCTCGCTTTGATAAACAAAGTCATTTGCTTCTCTCGACACAGATCCTTGTCTAGTTGCGCTAGCTGGTGTGTCCCTGTATGAATACGAGATTCTGACAATTAGGGTCAGGTCAAAGATCCCGTCATCATACACCACGGTCGTCTAGCCGTGCTCATGGAGTCATAGGGTCGTGTTCGAAGTTCGTGCTGTCGTGTTCGAAAGCTGTAGTGGCGTGTTGTCGAAGGTCGTAACTTCGTTCTCAAGGGTCGCAATCGCCGTGCTTACCGGTCGTAACGCAGTGTTCAATGACTTCAAGGTCGTGCTCGGGGATCGTTCAAAGTTCATGCTGTCATACTCAGGGGATCGTCCTTCAGTGCTCAAGTGTCGTGTCATCGGGGTGAAGGACACCACACAATCGCGTCGTATGAAAGGGTCGTAACCACATTTCTTTAAGGTCCTTCCGTCCTTGTCTCGTACCATCATCTTCCTCCAGGATCGTATCGTCCAACTATAGGGTCGTACCGTCCTGCTCATAGGGTCGTACCCGTTTAGCTCAACGGTCGTGCACCGTGTTAGTCCTGGTTCGTCCCACACTCCATATACCAGTTCTCAACTGCCCTCCAAAGGCCCTTCATGCTGTGGTATCAGATCCTTGATAGGGTGGGCATCGAGAGAGAGAGAGAGAGAGAGAGAGAGAGAGAGAGAGAGAGAGAGAGAGAGAGAGAGAGAGGGAGGGAGGGAGGGAGAGAGAAAGAGAGAGTCTGTGGGAGCGCTGCTTCCTTCCTTTCATTCATGAACTCAGTCGCCGTTCGCGGAGTTCGTTGGGCTTATACCTCCCTCCCTCCCTCGCTTCCCTCCCCTCCCTCCCCCTCAGCTCCTCTCTCTCTCTCTCTCTCTCTCTCTCTCTCTCTCTCTCTCTCTCTCTCTCTCTCTCTCTCTCTCTCTCTCTCTCTCTCTCTATCTTTCCCTTTTCTTTACCCTACCTGCGAACACCCACTTGTGCCAAGACTCCTCTCTCTCTCTCTCTCTCTCTCTCTCTCTCTCTCTCTCTCTCTCTCTCTCTCTCTCTCTCTCTCTCTCTCTCTCTCTCTCTCTCTCTCTCTCTCTCTCTCTCTCTCTCCCTGAAGTTGTAACACTGTCTGTCTGTCTGTCTGTCTGGTGGTCTCTCTCTGTCGGTCTTCGCCACGAATGACTCTCCAATGACTCACTAAGTATGTGTGTGTGTGAGTGTATCTGTCTGTTTGTGTGTGTGTATATATGACGTCACCCTGACTTTCGTTGGCAGAGATCCGAGGACGAAGAGAGAGAGAGAGAGAGAGAGAGAGAGAGAGAGAGAGAGAGAGAGAGAGAGAGAGAGAGAGAGAGAGAGAGAGAGAGAGAGAGAGAGAGAGAGAGAGAGAGAGAGAGAAGAGCCGTTGGCCCGTAGGGGGCAGAGTAATAAAATTTATGGCCACGATTCACGTCCCACATTCGGTTCAAATTTACGAGTAGCCATTACCAGCCGCTACAGAGGAGGAGCTAGCTGCCTTGCCTCGCCTGGCCACGAGTCACTCCAGTGCCGATTTTCACAGTGGAAGGGTGTAGTGCGTTGCAAGGAGTCGGCGGCGAGGCGGGTGTGTGTGTGTGTGTGAGTGAGTGTGGTGCGGTCGGCGACCAGCTCCACCACCACAGCGGTGGTGGTGGTGGTGGTGGAGAGGTGAAGGGAGGTGCTCTGTTGTATCCTTCCTTGGTGGTGGAGGAGAGTTGTGTATAGTGTGTGCAGAGCGATCAATGGTTGGGTTGGTGTTGGTGAGTGGTGGTGGTGGTGGTGGTGGGGAGAGGGGAGGATAGGAGGGAGGATCCAATACTCCTTCTCCACCTCCTCCTCCTCCTCCTCTCCTCCCCTTTCCCCCTCCCCCTTGTTCCTGGCCTCAACCCCACGCCCCTCACCTACACCCTCCCTCACCTCATCCTCCCCACACCCTCTCTCCCTCTTCTCCTCCTCCCTCCCTCCCCCCCCCACTCCTCTCCTCCACCACCTCCTCCTCCTCCCTAAACCACCACCTCCACCCCACCCCACCCTCCACCACCACACCACAACCCCCAACCTACCCCCACCAGCCATAACGGTCCTACGTTTTTAAACCAAGACACGTTACCTGAATTCTTCTCTCTACATCTCCTCGGGGGGAAAGCTCTCTCCCCTACCACCGTAGGGCGTCCTAGTGTCTCATGCCGTCGGCAAAACGGCCCGACGGACGCACCTGCACCAGCAGAAAGTGTCGGAATTGGATATAAATAAATGATAAAAAAAAAAAAGATGGATCCAGCGAGGAAGCGTTAGAGTGAGCGAGGCTTTTTCAAAATGG
>NC_092245.1:16708200-16768200 GCF_036320965.1 Panulirus ornatus
TACGTTTCTGGTGCGTGATGTCATGCATTGATATTTACCTGTGGATTATAATAGATTATCATTTATGGACAGGTGAGATGGACGTTAAGATGGCTCGGGTATTATTCTTGTTTGTCATTTTATTCTTCTCACCCACTTGCAATGTGAGCCGACTTGTCATTTTCTTTCATAATTTCTTTCATTATCTATTTCCTTTCCGTCCATTCGTTTCTTTTCTATGTATTTACTTCTTTCTTCGTCTCTCTCTCTCTCTCTTTTCGTTCTCGGCCACATTTGTTTGCCAATTATTGAAATTAGGTGTCTGTTTGGTCATAAATTTTCTCCCATTTCATCATTTTTCTTTCTTCATCTTCTTGCAAATTTATTTTTTGCCACTTTCTTTTTTTACTCTTCCCATAATATCACTCACTTCTTATACCTTCTTATATTCTTGTAATAATCACTCAGTAACTCCTTCCCTCAAATTTTTCTTCGTATGATTCCATCAGGCTCCATTCTGCCCATTTTGGAAAACTTTATTCAATTCTTTTTTTGCTCAATTCTCCGGCCTTTGATCTTATCATTAGACTCATTCTCGCGTCATCTGCAAAGTGTGCGTGACTTGGTATTTTTCTATATGTTTCTCTGTCAATGTCTGGTATCAGTATTGCGAATACCATTCCTTAAGATAACATCTTCCTCTTCAGTTATGATTCCGTTTGCTATCACGCTGAGTTTCCTGTTAGTTACATAAGTCATGGAAGAAACAAGAAAGGTCTTTCATCCATTTTTTTTCTAGTTTTCCTTTTGATACTTTGCTGTATGTCTTTGCAATGGTGTGTTTGCATGTGTGTGTGTGTGTGTGTGTGTGTGTGAGAGAGAGAGAGAGAGAGAGAGAGAGAGAGAGAGAGAGAGAGAGAGAGAGAGAGAGAGAGAGAGAGAGAGAGAGAGAGAGAGAGAGAGAGAGAGAGAGAGAGAGACTCACTAGTGCTGATTCATTCCCAGCTGCTCCCACGTCTGCCTCGCCACATTTACACCAATTGGGGTCAGAATTGCTGCCAACAACGGCAGCAGCAGCAGCAGCAGCAGGAGCAGCCTCGGGCCCCTTGTATCTGACCATTGTCTGTTGTTCTTTTTATCTGTTACACAACGACAGGTTATCCGTCTGTTGTTGGTTTGGTTCTGGGATGGACACTGGGATGTGGGTGGCTCTATACACAAACAGGAACAACATTTATTGGTTTTATTTTGTCAATGTTTTATGTCTTTTTTTTCTACAGGGTGGAGTTTTTTGATGGTCTGTGTAACTTTTCAAATTTCAAACGATTGTATATATTACCCAGAAATCCTAGCATGGGCCTCCTGCAACTGTAAGACTGCGCTACAATCAGTAGACGGGGTTATAATGGACCCCTTTGGAGCATCTGTACCAGCCTTCGCTTACATCATTGAATAATAATAAGAGTATATATCAAAACATGATACACTTCACATCACAAACCCAATATTCTTTAAGTATACTTCCACCTTAATCTCCCACGTCACCATAGAGATATGGGGAGGAGGGTGAGATGGGGGAGTTGAGAGGGGGAGACGGGAGAGGAGGATAGGATCTATGTCACCTGCTGACGTCTGTGCCATAAATTATCCAATGGAGAGGATTTACACTATACCATGAGAGAGCAAATCTTCCCCCTCCTCCCCCTTTGACATTCACGCTAATCTTCGCAACGTGGTAATAATGTGTCCTGATGTCTGTAAGGAGAGGCAAACAGTGAGGGTGTCAAGCAAGGGAGGAAAGATGCTACGGTATAAAGTTGGCTGTGGTGATGATATATGGTTGTTGGAGATGTCGGAGGATAAGAAGGTACACAGAGGGAGGG
Organism: Panulirus ornatus; assembly: GCF_036320965.1. Classification (NCBI taxonomy): domain Eukaryota; kingdom Metazoa; phylum Arthropoda; class Malacostraca; order Decapoda; family Palinuridae; genus Panulirus; species Panulirus ornatus. Next base: position 16,710,063 of record NC_092245.1, read on the forward strand.
TGCTACTTTGCTCCTGTTCTCTCTCTCTCTCTCTCTCTCTCTCTCTCTCTCTCTCTCTCTCTCTCTCTCTCTCTCTCTCTCTCTCTCTCTCTCTCTCTCTCTCTCTCTCTCTCTCTCTCTCTCTCTCTCTCTCTCTCTCTCTCTCTCTCTCTCTCTCTCTCTCTCTCTCTCTCTCTCTCTCTCTCTCTCTCTCTCTCTCTCTCTCTCTTTATGTATATATCTTAACTGCTAATTCGATATTTTCCAATCACAGTAAAGGTTTTGGTTCTAAAAGCCGAAGATCTAGGCCGGCACCTTGTGGTTTTATGTCTGTTCGTCTGTCTGATAAGTTGACGGCAGATTAAGATAAGAAAGACTTGTGTAGAACACGAATACATCAGGAATCACTTGAGATATGGAAGAATGCTTTTAACCCGAGGAATGTCGAAGTTCAAAGCCAAACGTTTGACATGATATAGCACTTCATCATTATCATCATCTACACAGGCTATCAAATCGACTATAATTACTCATCATTATCCAATTTACTTTAGCAGACGAAAAAAGGAAAATTGTAATCAGTCGTCAAAGCTGTTTGCCATTATCTAACAATCTCCATGTTTTGCAGGTGACGCGAGGAGATGAAGAAGAAAACCTGACGCCAGCCAGACCCAGAGTAGACATGCAAGTCCCTTAATTGAAGCTGAAGCAGGAATTTGCCCTTTGGAAACACTCCGTGTTAGATGTCAGAAACTCTCTAAATGGAAACTGTCTTCAGGATAACAAGAAACCGCATTATTCTTCGAAGACTCTAAGAAAGCACCTGGAAGCACTTTGGAGTTCCTCCAACAGGATCAACGCGAAGAATCCTTTAAAAGACCCTGTCCTTTCCCTTTGAAATCCTATATCTACACTCCTGTCGGGTCTTTGTTGCAACGAAGGTGTGGAATCTCCGTAATTCTAAAACTGAGCTAAAGAATTTTTTGTGACTGATTTTGAATTAAAAGACTTTTCTATAATTGGCCGACTGAGTTTAGTGCTTTACGTCAGATTTAGCATTAAATGTGCTGTTGATGAATGACCAGTAAGCATTGATATTTTCTTTATATCAAACTCAATAAAGTAACAAAGAGGAATGTTTATATATTGAGTGAAATACTTCTCATTTTCATTCCAAGCAATCACGCTGTGCAAATCTTGAATGACTGTCAAATACTGAGGAAAGTGGAGGGTAATTTTCTTAAATGCTAGTGATTACAAAGTCGATATTCCAAAAATCAGTCAACCCCAAATAAAAAAGCACCATTCAACATTAATAGTTCAGGTCATTATTTCATTGAAACTAGACTTAAAGTACAGAGTAATGGGAAAGTAAAATTTAAGTAGAGCTAACTATAAAAAGAAAATCTTAAGCAGAGAATACAAGGGAGGAGATGGGAATATAAAAGGACAGTATGACAGGAAAATAAAACTTCTAAGCACAGAATACTGGAAAAAGTCAGTCTTAAACTCAATACACTGGGGGGGAAAATCTGAAACTAGATATATTGGAAAAAGTAAATTTAAAACTCGGTATACTGGAAAAAGTAAATACTTAAACTCTGTATACTGGAAAAAGGAAATCTTTAACTCGGTATACTGGGGAAAAAAAATTCTTACGTAAATTAAAAGGTATCCCTAATTTTTTTTTCAATAAGCTTTGATGAAGAATTCGGAGACGCCTCGTCATCGTTACCTCTAACGCCACAAGTGGTATCCCTTCCTAACAACCAACTAACATCCTAGTTAATGCTCTACATCTACCCTGTAGATCCGAATTTGTGAGATAATTGTTAACAAATTCGGTTCTAGAGAGGTTTGTGTGGGGCATACATGGCAACTGTCTAACACACCTTAATGCGCAAGGCACAGGAAAATACGAACTAATGAAGCTGATTTGCATAAATGTGACATTCTGGTGAAGGTGGATGTTCATATCAACTAATCATATAGTGGTTGTATTACATTCATTTCTAACTAATAGAACTGTACCTGAATATATTTCTAGCAGGGTTTGAATGCATTTGTAACGCCTCTAATATGCTAAACTCTTACTACTGTCTCCTAATAAAGCTAAGAATGTGTGGTAAAGCTTCAGGAAAGCAAAGATTAACCCTATAGCCTGATAACATCCTTGTTTCTATAGTATATATATATATATATATATATATATATATATATATATATATATATATATATATATATATATATATATATATATATATATATATATATATATATATATATATATATATATATATATATGTAAACAAACTTAGATTATGCATGCTAGCTCTGGATCAAGCAAATGCACCGAATACACTACTAAATAAGCATATTTGACATTGCAACAATTTGATAAAAAAAAAAGATGATCCAAAATTCATAGATTAGTTCCTTACCATATTCTTGATCTGCCAAGAGATGTATAAGTGTTATTTTCACAATACTTTATCGTCTTTACATGTAGAAAGCACTTTGGTCTTACAGTGAATAATCTGATTTCATTTCGGTACACTCAATACCCACCAAATATAAATTATTAATGGCTTCTATTTTCTTAGAAGAGTTATTATGTTTACGAAATATATATGCTAGAATGAAATGACTGGGCTGATACTATAGATGATGGCATTCATTATTCATATACTTAGGCTGAGCATTGAACATAATGATTATACATCTGTATCATTAGATATACTGTATCAGTAAATTTCAATTTTTGACGATTTCTCACCTGATTTTTTCTTGAGAATAGACAAGTAAACAGTACAAGATCCCTATACATATATATGTATTTTACTTTTACTCAGAACTTTCTCAATATTATCATATACCCGGCTGTGATATATTTCTTTTCTATATTTCGTTCATTAAGCAAGATATTAATCTTTTTAACAGTGACTCTCATCTTTTTCTTATGAAAATGTTATCTTAATAGATACAAATGTAAATAAAACGTAGATATGATTATTTAAAGGTGGTGGGCTAAAAGGTCTCAGTGCTTTACAGTTGACTCATGAAAACGTTTTTAAAAAGTATTCAAAGTCTTTCATAGTGTTAGTTAAATAAACACTGAATATCTATCTTAAACTTTTTTTTCTTTTTTCAGTTCTATGTGTTGCTACTTTAATACAATCTAATTACATTTCTTTTTAGATCCAATAGGATTGGGTTAGGTATTTGATTCTCAGATATATGGATAAACATGTTTCCTAACAATAGAATTAGACGTCGTGATTCTTAAATGTTAAGTCATTGTTTGAATATGGCTATTTTTTTTTTTTTTTAGAAGCTCTGGAGGTCTTTCATATTTTCCGCTTATAGGATAAGAATTCAAATTCTCGTTTGGGATCTTAATTCAAATTCTCATTGAAAAATCGTACATCCATTACATTTGGATGCCAAAACGGAGTTTTATAGGTACATATGAAAAGCATATCATATAGATATAGTACATAAATCAACTATGTAACTCATAAAACGACAGACCTTATAAATGGCTTGCAATATATACACTGGAATTCGTCCTTGATTCTATGTACCATATATACATTTTCTAGTGAGAATAGCATATTTTCAATCCATTAGAATTAAATAAGAAATGAGGTAAAGGGCTTTTTATTTACAAAGTTATTGCCATCATGGTAATAACATTGTTGACAGAGGAAGATTTCAAAGCAGAGATGTTTGCCAAGGACAAACAATTTTCTAGGGATGATCACAATGGCAGGCAGAATTATGTATGCATGTATGTATATATGATCATTGCTGTGCAAGTGTACGAGACACATTCCTGGACGTAGTCAGAACGTAGGTTTCAGGACATGGGTGGCATTAATCAAAAACCTGAATGTCTGCAGTTCCAACACAGACAAAGTTCTACTACCTAACTACCCAACACCACTCGAATTTTCCTCTTTCCGGATTAGAGCCTCTCTCTCTCTCTCTCTCTCTCTCTCTCTCTCTCTCTCTCTCTCTCTCTCTCTCTCTCTCTCTCTCTCTCTCTCTCTCTCTCTCTCTCTCTCTCTCTCTCTCTCTCTCTCTCTCTCTCTCTCTCTCTCTCTCTCTCTCTCTCTCTCTCTCTCTCCTACCCTGCTGACGCTCTTCCTCCTCATAGTCATACAATCCACTTTCCCCCCTCACTTAACTACTTACTTTACAATTTACCTTCCCCCCTCCCCACATTACTGAATTTACTTCACACCCATCTTCATTCCTGCACACACTTTCTCACACACATGCACACTCCTTGACCACCAATTTAGCTCAGATAACTGAGATGTAAAATATCAAACCAAAAACATATTTCAAAGGAAAAAAAAATAACAGGGAATAAACGAGAATGTGTCTTGATATAACATTATATGTTTAACAGTGGCAACATTATAAGTATGTTCTACAAATTACGACAATCGTTAGACCAAGTTATCGGTGGACTCGATAAAAAAAAAAGAGAGGTAAATTGGAAACTGGTTCTGGAGGACAGAGAAATGATGCTCTGCTGAGAGACTGGATCTTGCGAGGGAGGAGAGAAAAAAAAAAATGCTCGACATGAAGTCTGTTACAATCCTGCAGTGGAGTGATGAAGAGCAAGAGAGAGAGAGAGAGAGAGAGAGAGAGAGAGAGAGAGAGAGAGAGAGAGAGAGAGAGAGAGAGAGAGAGAGAGAGAGAGAGAGAGAGAGAGAGAGAGAGAGAGAGCAGGAGCAGCAGCAGCAGCAACACAATGGCACGGGCAAAAATGTGCCCTAATCGAGGCCATCTCGTTGCATCGGTCGAATAATGAATATTGGGAGAGGGAAAAAAAAAAAAGTATGTACGATGGCATTACATAGAGCTCTTTAGTTGTCTGTAGATGATATCAGGATCATTTAGTACCTTCGTATGTCTAAGTATAAAGTAAATTAGTACCTTCACTTGCATCAGAATCACAAAGGTAGTTACATGTAATAGTTTTTTTTAGTACATCTTTTCTAGCTAAAGAACATTATTAGTAAGTTAATATCTTAATATCTATCAGCATCTGAGTCAGAATCGAACTTCGTATTAAGATCAGTTAGGCAATATCTCAGTATGTGTTAGTATTGTTAAGTAAGTGGGCGTGTATATCATTAAGTTGTAGGATGAAAAATGATTTTGAAATGAATGATTCTAATTTTCTCATTTTGACACAAACCTAGGTTTTCAATTTTTACCAGTTAGAAAAACATGCTAAACACTTATTCAGTGGACATTATACGACTATGATTTACACATTATGCATATGTTTTCATTTACACTAATTAAGCATTTTCTATCATCAGAGAAAATGATACTTTCAACAATCAAAGGAAGAATTTTGATAGCATTATACATTGCCAGCATTATACATTCCCAGTTAGAGAGTAGATGTGTTCAAATGAAGCCTTTGTTTGCTGGCTCCTGAACAGTTAGATTTAAGAAAACAAAGTCCATGTGCATTGTGACTTGATATTGCTGGTATAACATAATTCAGCATTAGGTTTAATGGATGTAGTTTTTCAATAGATTATCATGTGTAGTTGTATGGTGAGGATGATAACATATAAGGTCCTAATGACTGAAGAAGTTTTTCATATTACAGTGTGAATCATGGGAATACATGGCGTATCTCTTGGGTTGACTATGAAGGAAATATATGTTTATTATCTAAAGACAAAATAGATTGTCATAAAGTATTTTTGACTCGTTCGAAAAGTAGTATAGAACAAGGAAAAAGAAAGTCTCTTATCCAGCTAAATCATATATTTTGAAATATATCTTTGTACGAAGATTGTCCTTGAATGTAACGTTTTTCTAAATAAAATCTTCCCCAGTGATCATCAATTTCTTTGCATGTTGAAAAGATGAAGTGTGTTGTTCATTAGCCGGATGTAAATTTTGAAGCAATCTAGAGCATATTTCTGACCATTGAGAAGATAACTTATGGATCATCATTGTATTGTAAGAGTCTGAAAAATGTATGTCTTATGCCTGTGTTCTTTACCTAGATGGTACACTGAGATAACTTAGAACATACAGAGTAATAAATCTTGTATGTATTAAGTTGTATGAAAGTTGTGGGCATTCTGGTTTCTTATCCATCTGTCTATCAGTCTATCTGGCAATCTGTCTACGTATCTTTCTGCCAATATATCCTTTTCGATATATATTCATCTATCAATATACTTTATGTATCTGTTTTTATTTTGCTCCATTTCTTCCTACACAGGGTGGATCAAGTATATATGCTTATGGATATTTTGAGGAAATTGTTTGAATAGAACTGGGGGCTTCCAACTGTGCTTAATAACTGTAATATCTGGACACACAGAGCAGCAACATAAATCTTCAGGTCCTAAGATGTACGATATGGAGGAAGTCAAACCATTAGGAAAATTTAATCCTTTGACCACGACTAAACATTTGACCCTCAAGCAAGACAACACGACCCTTGAACATGAAGCTACGACCCCTGAACATGAAGGTACGATCTTTGAACATGAAGGTACGATCCTTGAACATGAAGGTACGACAGCTTGAGTATGAAGGTACGACACCTTGAACATGAAGGTACAATCTTTGAACATGAAGGTACGATCCTTGAACATGAGGGTATGACCCATAGCCATGCCTTTCACCAGGATAGACAGAGGTCTTACCATCATGCTTAAAGCCCATCAAGTCGTGCTCAAGAGTCGTGTCCTCTCGCCCTCAAGAGTCACACCATCGTTCTTGAGTCGTACCGTTGCGCTGCAAGGTCGTACCGTTGTGTTCCAGGGTCATACCGTTGTGCTCCAGAGTCGCACCGTCGTGCTCCAGAGTCGTAACGTCATGCACCAGGTCGTACTGTTGTATTCCAAGGTGGTCGCACCGTCGTGCTCAATGGACTTATGAAATGGCAATGTTTGCACCTGGATCCCTCGTTATAAACACGCCTCAGTGTTTAATCTCAAAAATCTCTTGAAATGACTTCGTGTCTGACTAAATGTATGTTAGTTCACGCCTTGAAACTTTTATGCATGCAAATACATCAAAAAGGAAACAATTTATCTGCTAACGGAATAATTAGGGTAAAAAAACCCCACTCCCGCTCATCTATCTTCATTTATCTACCATTTATTGATTAACGTACGAAAAAAAAGATAAGAAAAGATATTAAAAGATGTATTAATTAAAAAGGATTTAATCCATTGATTAGTTTATGAAAAATAACACACGCGTGTTTTTGAAGATACATTCACTAAAAGGATTCCAGCTCTCTTTAGCAAGTGCGAGTTGAATGGGCGTTGCAAGAGTGGATATTGATCGACTCCTTTTTTCGGAGGGAGGGAGAAGGGAGGGGCTTTGTCACCTCCCTGGGACAGCGAAGGGCTGAAGGACACCGTGTCAGTTGACAGGGAGGAAAAAGGAAAATTAAAAAAGGCTTTCTTTTGTCTCCAGCGAATGATTTGTAAGAAGTTTTTGGAAATATATACATATATATATATATATATATATATATATATATATATATATATATATATATATATATATATATATATATATATATATATATATATATATATATATATATATATATATATATATATATATATATATATATATATATATATTACTATCCTCCTATGTGGGATAGGATCAAATTCTTTGTGGCAGTCCAAATACAGACAGTCTACCCAGCCTTGTCTTTTGTCTAAAACGGAGTTCACTCTCTCATAGATATCTAAGATATTATCTCAACTTTACCTTGTTTATTTTCGTTTCTTTGGTCTGGTGACTATACGACACACCAAGGCACAATTTCGCTTGTTTTAGTACACAATGATAATCTTTATCAGTAGTTTTCAGTCCCTTGTTGTGGAAGTTCTCATTATCATACTTATCATGAATTGCTTTGATGGTCCTGAATCTCACAAGGACAGTCTTTGAATTCTACTTTCTCATTCATGATGGCTACCAGATTTAATGAAGTTTCCTTCATTTTCTATCACTTTCCCTTTTCGACTTTCATTACAGGAAATATCCCTTTAGGTTCACGACTAACCTATTCATGGAATGTACCTGAATCTATCTGCATCTCTTTTATATCCCCATCTGGCCGTACCACCGCGCGTCATCAGCGAATTTAACCGGTTCCACTTTGACGCCTTTTTTGAATGTCTGGTGTTGTTATGCTGAAGAGGAACTGAGAGAGAGAGAGAGAGAGAGAGAGAGAGAGAGAGAGAGAGAGAGAGAGAGAGAGAGAGAGAGAGAGAGAGAGAGAGAGAGAGAGAGAGAGAGAGAGAACACATAAACCTTCATTATGTCATCCACTTCTGGTTTTATTACATGGTCTTAAAGCTGAGTTAACGGGCCTCGGGGTCCCGGGAACCATTACACCAATGCATGAACATCTAGATACGTGTCTCCTGAAGTCCAATACCTACCAACTATCTTCGGTATTCATATGTATACGCTGGTGGCTATATGGCTATATTTCAGCGCCATAAAAGGAAATTGATAGAATATCCGAAGAGGGTTGATTGTACGCTCAGAAATAGAGTATAGAATTTGTATGTTCCTTCTTGCGTCTGGCAGTCTTATTAGTATTCGCTTATTATGTGATCCATGTGTCGAAGATCTCGACGCCAGATGCCGGCGGCCAGGGTCTCGTACAGCACCAGGTCTCTTAAAGTGTCATTCCATAGCTTAAGAAACTCTACGGGATTTCAAAGCCATATAGATATCTATACTTCTAGATTTTCACCGATTCCTTAGTCTTTCCGTATGCCATCTTTCAGCAGACACACCACTTATCTATCTCTTTATCTATCTAACATTAATTTCCATAATCATATGGATATTCACACACACACACACACACACACATATATATACTTAACTAATCCCCAGATCCACTAAGAATTTCTGTATCTGCTTTAGAATAATAGTTATCAATCCCTAAGCTAATGACGTATCTGTCAACCCAAGACTTAAATGTCAATGGCTACTCTAACGGGATCAATACCTGTCCCAAACGAATATCTATTTGTCCCTAAATACATCTATTCCCACCCCCCTCCCTCCCCCTGACAACTTAATCAAATGGTTGCTTATCTCTTCCCCAGATAAATGGGTTATCTTCTCCCCCAGATGAATGGGTTATCTCCTCCCCCAGATAAAGACTCTCCGTCTCTCCCAATTAATAGTTAACTCTTATTCCATTTCAATGGCTATGTTCGCCCATTAGACTGATCAAGTTGCCTGTTTTCAGACCAATGGTGGCAAAGCCTCAAAGCTAATGGTTATATATGGTTACCCCTCGTCCTCCTTTCAGTCCTAATGGTTCGTTTCCTCACACTAATGGGCCAACTGCTCCTCTTCAACCACTGACATCCTTTCCCTGTTGGACAAATAACTGCTCATGTCCAATGGTTATCAACCCCCCTATAACCAATGGTTATCTTCCCTTAAAACCAATATTTATCTTCTCTTAAAACCAATGGTTATCATCTCCATTAAGTTATGGCTACCATTCCCTCGCCTGTAAAGGTTTAATGACCTTACTACCTCTAAAGTTAATCATTAATGTACTCAGCTCTAACATGAGACATTAAATTAGTACGTAAGACCGATCAGCAAACAAGTCATTGATGATTAGCATATTCAGGTAACGATTAATTAACAGTTATAACTAACGGGTGATTAGCTCTACACAACTAACTGGCCGTTAGCATAAATATATGAGGAATTCTTAGCTCAAAGAAGTAAACAACCACTGAACCGCATAGATAACGAGCAGTTAACAACGGTTGGACTTTAAAGATAAGATAGATTAATAACATTAATTAATGACGAGTTTTTTTTATACAACTGAAAAACAGTATATCTTAAGATAAGATATCTTTATATATTCTTTATGTATGACGTATGTTAGGAATTCTATCTTAATTGCCTTTCAACTGCTGTTAGTAATCATGTCCATCATGACACATATTCGAAAGAAGAAATAATCAGTAAGAGATGACAGCATGATTATACAGGATATAAGAACGCTGATTATTTGCAAGAACTGGTGATTCTATAACAACGAACATGGGGTGATCAGAGAAGTAGTTATTACCACAAAAGAATATAATCAACAATGTATATGAGGAAGAATTTGATTTCGAAGCTTCTTCCTATACACTTCTTGAAAGAGAGAAAAGAAAAGCCTTGTCCGGGGATAATGCCCATATATTACCATTCAAAATGTGAATTTAAAAGATATATCTGCTGTTTTAGGGCAAAAGGAAAGTGGTTTAAGACGGTGTTATATTTCCTATACAAATCGCACGTATCTACCAATGCGAAGCTGTAAGAGAATTGAATCGTTTTGTAATGTGATGTCTCTTAATGACAGAAGCATAATTATGTGCGATTGATGGCTGTCATTAGCCGAGAATAGTTGTCGATTCCTTATCTGTCTCTTAGTTGGAGCTCGTTTCTCTGGTGCATAGGTTTGCCGCTGATAGTATTCAATTAAATGGATCTTAATGACGAAACGTTTATGTTTAAGATCTAAGCCTATATGATCTTTCATTTCCAAAGTTTCATCATTTTTCAGACAATCTATGAACTATAAACTCTGAATGGTTCTTTGTGTCTGGATTTACATTATATTTGGATTAGTTTTTTTTCTAAAAATGATTTGTGGTTTGGATAATCTTTTCTTCTTCTTTACTTCCACTCGTATTGGATTTGGAGAGAGGGAGGGAGAGGGGGTGTTGTTGGTCTGTTCGCCCAGTTGCTCGAAGTCCAGATATGATGCAAAATAACCCAGAATTACCGTCGAAACTGATGGCTACGTCTTTGGCCAGACAATATCACAATCTCACCTCTCAGACTGGTCGCACTGTCCACCTCTAGTCATCGTAGGCTTTGATTATAAGGACATTTATTCACTCTAGACTATGATAAGATCCCCTTAAACTAACCATCAACGTGTGCGCTGCCCCTTTTAGCCTCTTGTCCTTCTTGATGTGAAGTCCACGGCTGGTCGGACGAGTCCGCCTCCTTCTGGCCTCAAATCTTTATTCAGCAAAGGCTCAAGTCTGTCGAGGGTAGCGGATGTCAACGTCTCTATCAAGATGATGCAGGACAGGATTAATAAATAGCTCCCTCTCCCTCCCTTCCTCTCTCTCTCTCTCTCTCTCTCTCTCTCTCTCTCTCTCTCTCTCTCTCTCTCTCTCTCTCTCTCTCTCTCTCTCTCCCCTTCGTTCGTCTCTTCCTCATCTCATTCTCTCGTTCTCCTCGCGATTGCTACGTCTCCTCTCTGCTCTCAACCCTCAACTCTAAAGAGATGATGGACTACAAGCGGTTCATTTTGATGTTGCTTATTTGTAGCGAGATTCTCAATCTTGTGCCGGTCGCCTTTAGCGGGTTGGGTCTTCCTGGAGTGGTGAGTAGCTTATCAAATGGGCGGGTTTTAATTGGTGGGAACTTAGGTATAATAAGGTTCACTGTGGTTCAAAAGACTTTGGCTTAGTGTGGGAGGTAGATTTTCTTTTTTTTGCTATTTCATGTAATTTTGATCTTTTGTATATCATGTGTGATTTTGATTTTTGTTCTTTCAAAAAAGAAATGCGCTTGAAGATTGCGATATTGTTTGGTGTGTGTGATATAACGAGGCAATTTAGATTGCGTTTTTCATCAGTTTCTTTGGCAGATAAAGTAATTGAGTTTCTGTGCATTGCTTAAGTTTCTAACTCTTACTTTAACAGGTACTTTGATTAACTAATCAACATCCAGTCAAATACAGAGAGGAAAAAAATCAAAGAAAAAAAATCGTAAATTTCAAAATAATCTAAATTACATTAAGTCTATTGATAACAGATAACTACCGCTGTCTCTTTAGTTCCTCAGGACGTGCCATATGTAAAGTCATCCCAAATTTCCCTCATTGAATGTAATTAAGATTTAAATTTCTCTCACATTTATGAGGAGGGCTGTGCTCCCTGATATCAAACTCATTATGGTGCGAACTGTATGAGTCCTGGGTCGTCGCGTACACTCACTGCTTTAATTAAATTGTCAAAAGTGTTTAATGGAAAGATTCATATCCTACTTTTCCATGTATGCTATTAAGCTTACAGCAAACCGGTGCCTCTCCAAGCTGGGCCTGTCATTATATTAATATCTGCCGTAGCCTGATACAAATGAGCTCTTACAGTAAATACACCATTTATCAAAGATTTTTGCTATCTATTTTTTTTTTTTTGTCGTTGAAACGTATCCACTTTTGACAGAGAAAAAACATGAGGAAACTTTATGCATTTTGAAGACTCGAAGGCATAACTGAGGGATTTATGTACGTTTTGAGCAGGTTTTAGAGGGAATTCATACCCTATCAATGTACAGAAATACAGGAAGACTTAATCCTCTTAATGTACAGAAGTACAGGAGTACACTGCTACCTCCTGTAGGACACAGGATTCTACCATCCTTCGTGGTCAACAAGACATATATGGATACTCGTCCGGGCCAGGTTTGCTAACGACGAACGTCCACGGACGTATCCTACGCTATCCTCTGAATGAGAAGAGCCTATGGTTGTATAGGGATCGTCTCCTCGTCAGGAAGGTGTGTTGACCAAGGGCCTATACCCTACTCAATCTGTTGATAATTGAACTGTTAAAGCGGTCGCGTGGCGGTGATAGAATGGGCTTCCATTGTTCGACCGATGTTATGATGTATGGGTATGCTTAATGGATGGCATATTGCATATTTATGGGTAGCTTAGCCTTATACGGGTGTAAAAGATTTACATTTTCCCTTCAGGAGGGGAGTGAGAGATGTGATCACTGACAGACACAGTCTCCAGATATGTTTGAACTGGTAAAATTATTTGACCGTAGCAGAATCTAAGTTCAAGATGTTGGCGGCTCTGTCTCAAGACCATTATCAAACTACGACATTCTCTTCATGAAACTCAAACGCTAACAGATGTTCGACATGTGTCTCATCAGCTGGGAATCACATGAAGAGGGGAGGGGGTCAGTCAGTCAGTTAGAATGCACACATCCTGGTAGCTAATGATATGAGAAAACAGAATAATAACCGTATGTATAAAAAAAGAAAAAAGAAAAGAAAATGGTAAGTATGCCAGTTATTTGGATGCTTAGTAATGAAAGGTCGAACCGATGTTGGCATGACATTCTCCTCTGTTGCCATGTCCCACCCTGATTTACCATCAGTCCCAAGATGACAAAACTTAAAAAGAGTTAGTCTACAAATTAAGATTATCATGCTCCATAACCAAGCTGGGCTGATTAAGGTTTAAAAGACGTTATCATCCAATGCATCACCGTTGACCGAGAAAGTGATTTAGACGTCAGCCTCTTTCAGAAGAGCATCTGATCTTATCTCTAGCTCATATCCGAGCAGGGCCCATCTCCGCCCTCCAAGGGAAACCACAATGCCCACGACGTGGCATGGGTCTGACGACTTAATAAGGCGTGGTGGGTTACAATTGTCTGGACTCTACGTCCTGATTTGTCAAAGCCCTCTCCTCCTCCTCTCCCTGGTGGAGTGTTGGGTTCATGACCAAATCATCGTAAAGTGAGACAGTTTTGTATCCAGCATAATAGGTTACTCTACATATTCATACACTAGGAGGGGTATGGGTGACCACATACATACACAGACGACCCAGAGCAAGAGGTGAATTTGACTGTCATTATGAGATTTGACGGTAGGGTCAGCTAGATCAAGGTGTGGTCTTTTATCATATGAATATACATCTTTGGAACTATATATATATGTATATATATATATATATATATATATATATATATATATATATATATATATATATATATATATTTATTTATTTATTTATTTATTTGTCTATTCATTTATTTATTTGGTAATTCGTAGAAAATTGTGGTGAATGTTATTCAAGTATTGAGTGGATCACTGGCGGATCCAACTCCATGTTTAATGATTCCAGTTATGAACGTTTCACAAGCAGACTCAAAGACCCCATGACTGAGACGTTAACCTCAAATTCCAGTGGATGATGGATCGATTGAGAGCATTTCCATCCGGCTATCTGCAACAGCCTTCCAGCAAAAAGCAAAAGAGTTTATCAAGATATGCGAGCAACGAAGATATCCCTTGTCTTACATAGCGACCTAACCATCATCTCCATAACGAGAAGGGATCTCATGACAGTGCGATGCTTACACCTTAATCCCAGTGCCATAGAGGTTACCATCCTGTCCTGATGGTGAAGGGGAACCGCCTTAATGGTGAGGTGGACGGATGGTTCTCTTTCGCCTAACGGTAACCTATCGCCCCTCCTTGTTCCTAAAGAGATGGACATTCTTGATGATCTTTTTTTGGTAGGTGCTGTTTTGAGACCTGTCATCTGGCATGCTGTAAGTAGCTGTCGGTCTGTCAAAACATGTCAATTTGGCAGCCATGGGAATATGACAGTGGGATTCAGCCGCGTATGTCAAGGGCATGTAAGGATTCCGAGGGAGTAAAATGAACTTGGTTCACCGAGAAGGCACAAGAGCGAAGGAGGGAGTCATAGACTGGGGAATGGGTGACCAAGGGAACTAGGTGGTGGTGGCGGAGATGTGGGGTTGGTTCCGGGTGTTGTGGATTGGCAGTTCAGTAGGAGGGAGGTAGGAAGTTACTGTCTGATATGAACACGTGGGATTGTTGAAAGCTGAGGTTGTTTTAGCTTTGGTGGCATTGAACTCTGAGGTTGTTGCTGGGGAATATCATACGGACTGGTTGGGGAGCAGGAGAGGACCGATTGAGGTAAGGGTCAAGGTTGATTGGGTAAGATCTCGTTTGTTGTGGGGGTGTGAGGCGAGTCGTGCCAGTAGGCTGGAGTGAGGTGGAGTGGTGTTTTAGTGAGGTAGTATAAATGAGGTGGGCTGATCTTATGTTGAGTTGTATCAGTGCGGTAAAGTTTGTGTTAATGAAGCGGGGGTTTAGGTTAGTGAAGAGGGGTTTGTGCTAATGAAGTGGGGGTTTTATTTTAGTAAAGTGGGCTTTAGAGATGAAAGGAGATTCTGTTAGTAACTTTGGGTCTTTCTTAATGAGCTGGGAAGGAGGCTGAGAAAGTTTTGCACGAAGGAAATACACTCTAGAGAGAAAGGTGTTGTTTGCATTTGGGCATTGGATTCATGCTTGTTCCTAGTCTATTGTAAGTGATAATATTCCCTTATATGATGAAAAACATTCAGAAATACACATCGGCACCATGGTATGCTTGAAAATATTCTGCTTCTTTCATGCATGTTATTGTAAGAAGCACAGAGCAAGTCCCTGTTCCATTTACCCCGCAACAAGGATCTCAAGCAAGAGCATCAGATTAACCAGACGATACAGAGACATCCTCAGGAAGAAAAGAGAATCGCACTGAAGGAAATCCTTGATGATTAGTGACGATTTTCAGCCGCAGTAGCCTGGGTCGTCCTCTGGATTCAGGGCCATCAAAGCAAATGGTTATTTCTTATGGCATTTTCTTCACTCAAGCCACTGCTAGATATTCATGCGTTGTTGCTGGTCATGGATGGCTTCACTGAGGGTTTAATGTTATTATGATAATGCAATGGAGATTCGTCATATGAGAAAGACACGCTTGTTAAAGGTATTGGGGGTTTGTTATGATAATAGGGGGGGTGGGGGTGCATTGTCAGAGACGCAGACCCGGATGATGGTCGTGTAATAGTGGTGGTGGGGATGATAATGATAATGATGACGATTGTGATCTTACAGATAATGATAATGATGATGATGATGATGATGATGGTGTTGTTTGACGTGGGAGGGACACACCCGATGGGTAATGTATTAGTAAATACAGATTGGTGGTTATAGTGATATGTTGCAGTGATGGTGGTGATTCTTATGATTCTGGATGGTGAAAACGATGTGTAATTGGTTAACTGATGGTTTAACACAGTTAGTGTGGTAGGGGATGATGTCTATTCACGTAGTGATGTTGAGAACCACAGTCACTAATAGTGAAGATGATAATGAGGGAAGTGAAGGTAAAAGCGTTAATCTTATCATGATTTCTTTGGGTTTTGATGATTTGATGATAGTGTGGTGATAGTAAAGATAATGAATGGTATTACTTGGTGCTCTTTCGGATCTAACATTGACAATATCTTCACTACGCTTTGTGCATGAAGACTGAAGATATATAGCTGCTAGTCCTAAAAGTCTGATAGGGTCAAAAACAGAGAAGTAATGAGGGAAGTGCTGTAATGGGAAGAGAATGAAAGACACAATGACAAAAGGAATGCAAAATAATTATAAAGAATGAAATACGAGAGAAAATACAAGTTAGAATAAAGAAAAAAGAAGGATCACGTGTCATATAAAAAGGAAATGATGACAAGTAAGAATTTACATAGATATGCAACTGAACACTTACAGACACTAATGTATACACATACAAACATACAAATGTCAAAGTAGCATTCATTCACAAGGACACAGAAAGATTCATGAAGTTCTGCAAATCCTACGTCAGGACAAATCTAGAATATGATTCTCAAGTTTGGTCACCACACAAAGAACTAATCGAGAAGGTCCAGAGGAGGCCAAGAACTAGAAAGGTGGTACCAGAATTAAGAGTGATGAATCAGAAGGAAGGGGTAGAGACAAAATTTCGTTTTCAGTAGAAGAAAGAACAATAAAAGGCGACCTGATCACTTTTAAGTTTGTAAACTAGTTTTGATGGTGTTGAAAGTAAACAGTTCTTGAAAAGATGCAAGGTTAGAACAACCAGAGGCCACAACTTGAGGAAGGTAATTGTTGAAGAACATGTAAAGATATATATATATATATATATACTCATTAGTCTTTACGTCCGTGAGATATACATATCATACATATCTGCCTTTGTCTTTACCTTTTGAGAAGCTAAAAATGAAAATATATTTCCAATGTGTTGCTCGAAGTTTTAAGGTTACGTGGCTGCTCTCGGTAAGTTCAGTCTCATCTAAGAGTGCAGGAACAATCTTAATGAGCCAAGTTCTTGTCTCTCCTTCGCTTTAGGAGTCGTACTCAGTACGTATCGTCCTTGCATCAGGTTTAGCTACTTCGACGTGAACGAGGATCATCAGAAAACCTCTCCGAACGTACCATTTACAGAACAATTATAGAGCTAAAGTCAGAAAAAAAAGAAGAAGAAGAAGGAGAAGAAGAAAAAAGACAGGTTTTAAATCATGGTAAGTATCATAACAGCTGATGATATACTGTCGACATATTGTTACGTATGCGTATATGAGCAGGCACTAAATACTGACAAGCCATTAACTGGCAAGGAATGCAAGAGAGAGAGAGAGAGAGAGAGAGAGAGAGAGAGAGAGAGACTAAGAAATGAGAGCAAAAATGCCATGTGACCAAACAAGAACTATTGAAGGACATGAGACTCGTTTAACCTGTTGGATCTTGGGGTCTTGGCAGAAGCTGCCGAGAATTAGCACATCATGACCCGATCTCTGACAGAATCGGGCCCAGCCTCCATGTCCTTGTTTCGCCTGCCGATAATGTTATATAAAGTGGTGACACCAAGTCCCGTCTCTTGAGCATAGGGCGCGTTCAGTCTCACCTCGTCTCTCCGGAATGTTGCGAAGGGCTTGGGAGTGGTTCGTTTGAATAGGGTTCATTGTGGGTGGTTCGTGGTGCTTCGCCTGTCTCTTGAGAGGGTGCAGGGCGGTTGGGGTTTCGGTGCTTCATTCGATTGGTTCGCTTGGGTGGTTCATGCTGTCTCGCACGTTCCTCTCAGTTCTGATTCACATTAAGAAATAGAAATGAAGGTGATGTGGGTATCGCAATTTTGTCTTTATATATGAATATATATATATATATATATATATATATATATATATATATATATATATATATATATATATATATATATATATATATATATATATATATAAAATCAGCCACATGGAAGCAGAGGAACTAGATGTTTTGCGAAGCTCCCATCATTTAAGAGCGTTGTCATTAATCAAGGTCTTCTTGACATTATGAAATGTCGGGTGTCCAGTTTTTTACTGGATGATTGCACAGTACACTTGGCGTGTTACAATATGTTACTCGTAATGAACGATGCAAAGTGTTGCACAAAGGAACATACACGACCACACCTATACTCAAAGATACACACACACACACACACACACACACACACACACACACACACACACACACACACACACACAATCAAGCATGAATATAGATTAAAATACACACCCAAATGTAGAACAAAAGTATACATATACTGTATATATATATATATATATATATATATATATATATATATATATATATATATATATATATACATATTATCACGGATGTTTCTAGTCATACTTGCAAAAACTGAAATAGAAAATAGATGTTCAAGCTCTCTTAAACAATGATAAACCATCATGTCTTCTAATGAATATAATCAGCACATAATTCACCGATGATCACACTCCCACAAAAATTATCAGGTAGTAAAGAGCTATATAATCCATAGATAAACCACTCATGAAAAAAAAAAAAGAAGTGGCAGAGAAGAGGGTTGGGAGACACAAATACTATGTCTCAGCGTGCATTCCATCGTTGATAATTGACTTGTGAACAGATAAGCAATTTAGCGATGCTGATTCATCAGATCCGGCCCACCTGTAGCAATGATCATTACCGTGGTGATATATGTGTGGTGGCCGATGATGATACTGGCGCTAATGGAGATGAGAGAGAGAGAGAGAGGTAGGACTCCCGGGTCATAAAGTCAACGTTTGATTATATTCAGGAGCTAATTACAGAGTCAGAGAGTGAAGGCTAGTGGCGCCATGGACTGTGGTTCGGTCATGTTTAAGGTTGGTGTGCATTAGGTGCTTTATATATATATATATATATATATATATATATATATATATATATATATATATATATATATATATATATATATATATATATATATGTATGTGTGTGTGTGTGTGTGTGTGTGTGTGTGTGTGTGTGTAATGGGAGAGAGACAGAGAGAGGGAGAGAGTGAGTGTGTTAGATAGATACTATTAAATCATGAGGCCTACGGTTAATGTCATCTCAGCTGCTTAAAAAAAAGAAAAAAAAGATAAGAAAAATAAACAGCAGTGACTTGAGATGCCAGGAATAGAACAGAAAAAAAAGAAAAGATCTTCAGTTTATTCAGATGACATCAGTAAACATCTGAATCACTGATTGTAAGCAACGATAACCAGCAGAAGATAAGAGGAAACAAAAAAAAGGATAAATACAGATTTGGAAAAAAATAGATTTCAGTTCAAAGAATTCGTCGAAAAAAGTTGAGGATCAGCGTAGCATGAGAGCATGATTGGATCTCCATTGAAACCTATTAAGGGGCAGCGGGAGAACCAGTGATTTGGCCTGGTTACGTGGCGCCTGGTGTGTCGTGGTGGGAACAAGGAGACCAAGAACCAGGTGTTCTGATGATGTCGAAGAAGGATGTAGCGCCGGGAGAGAGAGAGAGAGAGAGAGAGAGAGAGAGAGAGAGAGAGAGAGAGAGAGAGAGAGAGAGAGAGAGAGAGAGAGAGAGAGAGGTACATAAGCAAAGAAGTAGATGCATGTCATCATAATCCTGATTATAGATTTATCAAAAAAGGCAAAATCCTGATGACACAAACTGATTAGATTAAACAAAAAAGAGATCAGGCATTTCCCCCTCCATTTTTTTGGGGGGATTTCTGACTCGGGGGGGAAAGTTGGCTCCCTCCATCCCATCGCCCGACCCCCTAAGCCATCACTTTCACACTAGAGTAAACCACCTGTATGCATCCACAGGTGGTTTTTGGGCTGTTGGTTTGTCCAGCTGAGGGAGGGGGTGGTAAAAGAGAGAGAGAGAGAGAGAGAGAGAGAGAGAGAGAGAGAGAGAGAGAGAGAGAGAGAGAGAGAGAGAGAGAGAGAGAGAGAGCAGGTGATAAGTGCTAGACTGGTCCTCACCCCATGATCACGGATGATTGCTCAGTGTGGCCCAGGAGAGGATTTTTGTACAGTGGAGTGAAGATATACTGGCTGCCTTGATCTTTAGTGTGTGTGTGTGTGTGTGTGTGTGTGTGTGTGTGTGTGTGGTGTGTGTGTGTGTGTGTGTGTGGTGTGTGTGTGTGTGTGTGTGTAGATACCTTTGATGAGGTCATCACCACACCAGAAGAGTTACGTAGAGGGTCAAGCGTTATAATTAGATACAGTAGGAAGAGTGTATTACATGATATACAGGAACATGTCCAGTGATTAATTCAACGTGATCAATAGCATCGCTCCATTAATCACACCAGAGCGTAGTTGCTCATCAAAACAAATGCGAGAGTTGGGATTATTGGCATCAGTCCTTATGCGAGTTTTTTTTTAATTTCCTTTATTCAATTATCTTCTACCGCATTTTATGAGCTTTTCTGACACTGTTTAATGTTCTCGTTCTCTTTTATATAACTGGTATTTAATCTTTCCATTCGTCTATCTGTGGGTGGTGACTGCTTTCGAATTTCTACTCCTTTATCTTACATGTCATACGTATAATAATTTTCTATCTATATTCTGAGTGAACGATTTTTGGGTTTAGATTTCATCTATACTTCTTTCATGTCGGGTTTCGTATGAATGAAGAGTGAATACGTTCTACATCATTCTTGGCAGCTGTGTGTGTGTAAGTCACATAAAATGATTTCATCTCATTTTCTACATTCATGGAATTGGTATACTGTTTTCTAGCATCAGAATTTGATTGTGTGACATGCTTATGTATATTGGGTTAGCTGGTTTTTTTGGTTTTAGAACTGTTAACAGGCCAGGGCAGTTAAGGCCGTCATTGTTAAGTTATAACCACCAATTCGAAAAACTAGTACAACTTCTGTTGTGTTAAAGGCAACTCCCTCACTGTATGTATCACCCTTATATGTATATCTGTAATGACTGGATTTTATACACATAGCATATGTATTTCAACCCCATTTACAAGGGAATTCATATGTATAACCACCGTATTTGCCTGTTGCGCTAGTTTTCATATGGACGATTATTCTATTTGTCTCTTCTGTAATTTTTTCTCCCATCCCTTCATTAAAATGGACATGAGTTTTAATTGCTGATAGTCAATGAATGTTTCATGTTACCGAAGATCTAAAACGCTGGTAAAAGTTATCATAAACAAAGCCATGGTTTTTACGTACTTGCATCAATAATATGCCGATTGAGTAGTGATTTAAATGATGTATGTGATAGTGATATATATATATATATATATATATATATATATATATATATATATATATATATATATATATATATATATATATATCCAAAAGTAAAGACAAGTTGAAAGTTAATCTATTCTATTGCTGTTTGTTTTCTCTGCTCCAGATGGGACAGTGGCTGCATATCAACGAAAGATGAGCAAGTAAATTTGGTCTTCACGTCCACAAGACGAGGAGGCAATGTACCGGAGTCCCGCACACGATTTCAGTCAGGAGAGACAAGTGGGAGTACATTAGTCTCCAAACTGTCAGAAAAGTGATGGAGCGATTTAAAGTCGCAAGGGGGGAGTGCTTGACACAGTACGTACGTGCCAGAGCTGGAGCATTTGTCATGAGTAGACCTACATAATTTGTAGGACATTATCTTCCGTATGGCTACTGGTATTGGGACACCTACACACACACACACACACACACACAAATATAAAAGATGTTTCCGGGCTCTGCCTGCAAGAGGTTATGCCGCAAGTGAAAAGTTGACCTTTGGCAAGGCTATATCCCTGGGAGTACTGTCTCATTAAAGAACTTCTTCCTCCAAAGGAGTCTGCATTTCCCTACCACTGGAAGCAGAGCCGCCTTCGGCTGCAAGTGCTGGAATAATTATAAACAAATACATCTTTTTTTCTTTTTCTGAAGATGTATCACACGAAAGCGCTCAGGATTTTGCGTTTCATTTTTCCTGATATATATATATATATATATATATATATATATATATATATAAACAGCCACATTTACGTATGTAAAACACAAGAGCATGGGATAAGGTCTCATAATGCCAAACGCGTGATGCTGAGCTTTAAGCTGAACAAATATATTTTGTAGGCATGTGTGCGTGTTTATTTTTGTTGGGAGCCGGCCCTAAAGTTTGGCCTTAGGGTTCCCCCCTCCCCCTCCCCCCGTTGTGATCGTCGTACCCCCGCCACCCTCCCCGGACACACTATTAATCACGCCAATCAGCTGCTAGCGTCTGCGAAAAGAGATGCCACATACCCATTTTCATTAGGGCATATCCTATTTCCCATATTCTTTGACGGACCCCCCTTTTTTCACGTGATGACAGTACTATACTAGACAGCCTTACATACCATGTAGTATTATGATCGTTGTTCGTGATGGTGAAAAAGTCCGCTGAGGAGTTTCTCCACATGCCGAAGGAGGCCATTGGCAACTTGGAGCAATGATGCAGCAAGATCTGCAGGATACAATATGCAACAATATATCCACCGTTGTTCTGCGTGCATAATATGAAGTCCAAAGGAACTCGGCCGTCACACAAAACACAGAAGAATTCACGTCGTCGTGTTTTTTTTTTCGTCTTCTTTTTCTTCTTCTCCATCGTCCTCCATCCCCAGCTGGTCTCTCTGAGGGAGGCGCTGGTGAAAGTTGCCTTTGAAAGTACTGGTGATGGCGTCTTTTCAAACCACTGAAGCCAGACGAACGGTAGCGGTTGTTTAATCAATTATTTTTCGTAGGCAGTTGCTCTTGCGCGGGTCAAGTTATAAAGGAATGTTGAGGTGAATATCCTTTAATTAAAATCCCTTTCCTCCCTCACCCCTCAGGCCTCCGAAAAAGTGGTGGATAAAAGATATTAATTATTTATTTCAACAATATTCTCTTTCTTTACGTCAAGATTTTTCTTTGTCTGGTGTTCCTCACGTATTTCTTTTACAATCGTGAGTGTAAGTTGTTGAGCTTCGTTGCAGGATCGATAGTCAGAGCTGCTAGTGTGTGGTCTTAGCTGTCTTTGCCCAAGCATATGTTGAAGCTATTTTGAATGTGTGTGTGTGTGTGTGTGTGTGTGTGTGTGTGTGTGTATACGTGTCTGTGTTTGGGTGTAACGTGTACGTCTGTGTGTTGGTGAACGTGTGTTGGCCGCCTGGTGGACGAACCATTAATCACCGGAGTCTCCTTCCTGCTGCCTGGACTACCACACACACACACACACACACACACACACACAGTTGAAAAAGTTATATGATAGAGAAAGTTCAAGTGCTGGAGCTCCACGTGTATATAACAACCTTGTTGTACAGCACAAATAGGTGATTACATATTGATAATTACGTACGCATACGCATGCAAATTTTGCCCAGTTATCCACTCGTCCAGAAACGTAGGTTAATGTACATCAAACAACATGGCTGTAAGCGTATGTAAGGTCAAACATATTTCTTGTTCTTACTATAACTCTAAATCAATAATTCAGATAAGGAAAAAAAAAACTTGTCACATCAAGTCTAAGGGCTATTTACCCCAACTGATTAGCCATTCCACTGACGTTTTCAGTATTAAAGTCGACCACGATAAGTCTGCTACGATTGGCCGGTCGATCGAAGTTCTGAAACTCTTTGCACAATTCGTATATAGCAAACGCGATGAAAAATATGTTAGATTTACCAATCTATCAGTCCCTCATATGCCCTAGACTGGCCAAAGAATCAGGAGACTTAAAAGAACAATCCTGCGCAAGTGGATGCATCCACGAACGCTCGACTGGTCACAAAACACGACCATTTGGGTGAGTGTCATTCTTTCAAACCCCCCCGGCATCAGTGCCTTTAAATGTGGCGAGAGAACAGAGGGAGCGATCATTCTACCAGGGTTGCAGTTGGTTGAATAGCTGGTGAGCGAGATAGTGTTTGACTGGTCTGAATTTGATAAATGGGTTCGTTTGATTTGACTAACATATATATATATATATATATATATATATATATATATATATATATATATATATATATATATATATATATATATATATATATATGTATATATATATAACGTTTTCTAAGGATACGCCAGAGAGAGAGAGAGAGAGAGAGAGAGAGAGAGAGAGAGAGATACACAATAGAGATATCGATACGATGCAGCTCTGGGGAAAAGGGGGGACGCAACCCCCTAAAAATCAATGGATCATCCCCCCTCCCCCTTTTCCCTTTATTCCCTCAGCCTTTCTGGCCCCCTTCCTCCCTCTCTATTCCCCCCTTCCCCCTTCCAACTGACTCACTCTTCCGTGCCACGACCATCCCTCAACCATCTCCCTCAACACGCTGACTTCTTTCCCATTTACCTTTTCCACCAAAAATCAGAAGGTCATTTCGAAGTAAAGGGAGACATCAACAGACACGTAAACACTTCATATATCCAATAGAACTAAAGCAAAAATCAACGGAAAGATCAAAATGAACAGTATAAGGGTAAGTACCAGCAAAAGACAATAAGGAACATGAACAAGAAGTAGTATCAGGAACAACCAAGTTTTGAGGAAAAGTAGGATAAATAGCCTTAGAACTTTCTCAGGAACAAGAGCAGTGAATTACGAGCTACATCTGGCAAAAAAAAAGAACATCAAGAGCATGGAACAATATCACAAGTAGCAGCAGCAGTAGCAGTAGCAGCAGCAGCATCAGCCGTAGCAGTTGTAGTAGTAGAAACAGCAGTAGCAACAACAGAAACAGTAGCAGTCGTAGCAAACAAGTAACAATGTTGGCCCATCATAGATTCCAGGATTCCAGACCTCTCATGTCTTCGTGACAAATTGTAATGCCAGAGCAAAGAAAACTTAACAAAATCAGGTCTAAATAATGGAGAAGAAAGCTTAGGTAGTTTCAATATCCTATTGATCAATACGCCATCAGAGTCATCACTTCTTTTACCACCAAATGATCATTATTGTTCTCATTGTTTCCTTCATTAATGATATGAATACGTGATTAATACTTAACACCACAGTCACCGAGACGACCACTGCTACTATCACCACTAACACCACTACCACCGCCTCCACTACTACTACTACTACTACTACTACTACTACTACCACTATTATTACTACGAGAAACCACCATAGCCACGACCATAGCCACCAATATCACAACTACCGCCACTGGCCCGGGTCTTCCACCCCGGCGGGTGCTGGGGTGTCCATCTGCCAGCCCGGTGATGGATGGTGTGCGAAAAATTGTTCCCTGTTTACCGTAAGATCACGTAGCCCAGGGACGGGAGAGAGAGAGAGAGAGAGAGAGAGAGAGAGAGAGAGAGAGAGAGAGAGAGAGAGAGAGAGAGAGAGAGAGAGAGAGAGAGAGAGAGAACACATATATGGGAGACAGGATATGATATTCGACTTTACAGTCGAAAATTAGATAGATTTCTAACCCAAGGGATAACACACAAGACTGAAGGTCGACATATTTCTTTTAGGGAGAAAACCGAATCGAATCAAATGTGTGAATAGATACATAAATGAATATATATATATATATATATATATATATATATATATATATATATATATATATATATATATATATATATATATATATATATATATATATATATATATATGCATATTACTCTCAAGTTGTCTATATCAAGAGATGCTAATATGAAGTCTCAATGTAATGAAGATGGATGACAGAAATTCTGGTTCATGGCAGCCAATAAATTTCCCTGCCAAACAGAAATGAAGGAATACTGGACATTTCATTCGATAGAAATGATGATAAACTATATACCTGCATTCATGCATGATTATGAATAATATTGAAGCAGGTGAGGTGAACATCATCATCATCATCACATGTAAACAAATGATAAAGAAATTATCTTAAAGGATGTGGGCTGGTTCTCTGCCCGTAGGTGGGGATAATATACAAGCAGGATGTCTACTTATGAGCTGGCAGTAATTAGATACATGACAGGTTGTGTCCTTAATATGCAACAAATTTTTTTTGAGGTAACTATTCAAAGAATATTTTTCATAATATTGCCATTCACGACCTCTAACATGAGGTAATGATAGAAATCAACAGTACCAAATTAAGCTATTAAGTAACAGTAATAAATTATGACCAGGATATTAAGTAGATTATTCCCGTAGTTATAAATAAGTCATTCGTATATAACGAACAACAACCGTGCATAATTTCTGCAACCAAGTCAGCCATTTATAATCATAATAGTCTGAGAGACATCGGAAACACATCAGTAATCCAGGCAGTGAAAGGGCAAACATCTGTTCAAGAGAATTCAACAAACATTCTACGAAGAATGCATAGAGATAAGAAAAGTACTCATCCATAAGAGTCATTTATATCATTATGTCTGGAGGATGGTCCAGACTTGGATGAAAGTTCATACTGGGTACAAGGCAATATATGACCCACGCCAAACGATCAGGCAGGTAACCGGCAGTAATGAAGGTTAGGCAGGCACCAACACCAAACTGTAACACTTACATCAACGCATTTCTGTTCAGTGGACGAAGAAGATTTTGATTCCTAAGGAAGATACCTAAACGAGATCTCAAAGAGATTCCAAGATTGGAGAATCCTAGGCTATGGGAGACTGATGCTCAAACAGGAATACTTGTAGCATACTCCTGGGTACAGACTACTGGAAGAGGCTGATGAGGAAAGACTGAATATGTGGGTCAGTTATATGATAAGATTTCTAGATCTTTATGCTGAAGACCCGCAGTAGAGGCTTGTAAGAATTCTTATTATTATTATTATCATTATCATCATTCTTATTCTTATTCTTATTCTTATTCTTATTCTTCTGCAACTGAACTTTGCATGTAATGCAAGAAAAGAAAAGAAAAGGAGGCAGATTGATCTGGAGTACTCTGAATACGTTTCTTGGAAATCTCTATAGAACATCTTGGCTGGAAGTCTCTGGTGGAGAGTATCGCTGTCGGAAATCTTCGTCAAGTCCCCGCGCGAGGTAGCGGCGACGGAGCTCGGGGAAACATTTCAATTAAGTCTAGCCGATGCGATCCTCTGCTCATAATTAGCCCTCATTGTTCTCAGCTTCGGCCCTCCAGATGTTTAATGATAGCCGACTCCGTCCGCTCACTGGGCGTCCATATAGGTCCAGTGGAGAGGAGGATGGGATGATGGGTGTGTGGTGTTCGTTCCTATGGTTCCTTTAGCGACCTCGGCGTCCATCGACGTCCATTGGGAGGCAATGGCATTGTTCTTTGGGGTCATCTTGTATCCGTAGGAGTCCTCTTTAATCGTCCGTAGAACTGAATGGCGTTCATGGACGCTCGCTTTGGGTTATCGTTTGAGATCGTTTGAGCATCCGTTCTTCCCATCGAAGTCGTCAACAGGGCGTACTTGTTGGGGTGGTTATCGACCATCGCGTCCATCGAAGTCCTCTTCATGGAGTTTGCAGGGATGTGTGGCGTCCACTGATGTCCTTTGATAGGTGATCTTCGGCCCCCCTTCAGCGTCCTTTCTATCCCTCGATGTTCTTGTGGTTCGTGTATGGGTGCATCCATATATAAGACTGGGATTTGATTGATAATACTAGTGTTAGATTGTGATATCTTATAAAATTGCGGTGGTTGCATGTCGAAAACTCTCTTCGATAGTGTTTATTTTTACGTAAAGGGGGAAAAATTGGGGTTATTATTGTGCGAGAGACCCGTTCAGAACCTGTATGATACACTGTTATGAACCCTGTAAAGGTCAGAGGCGGCGGTGATGTCCACCACCCCTATCCCCCGCTCCCCTCCACACTCCCCCTTCCCCGCTTAGAGGCTGTGTATGTCGCTCGCCGCTCGGGCTGGGACCAAAGGGTTGTGCTACCTTAAGATTAATGATTCTTCACTCCGATGACCAGATACGCTAGGGGCCTTAACCAGCGATGTCTCTCCGCCAGGTGGGTATGGAAATCGACACTTATGAACACCGTGTAGGAAGGGTCATATTGGGGAACCTCGACTTACGATAGGGAGGCGGGTTACGGCCCAGATGGACACTTCCCCCCAAGAACTCTGGCTACTGCCAAACTTCGTATAATTAATGATTTGTGGGTTTCTGAGTCTTTGTCAATATGCACACAATCTGACAAAGGGCGAGCTACGCGCAGCCCGGCCCTGTACACCCCACCGCCCTGAGCCCTCGCCTAGTAACCCCTCCCTCCACCTCCAACACACACACACACACACACACACACACACACACACACACACACACACACACACACACACAATAATCTGGAGCACCATCTCACCGCTGCCTTACCACAGCAGATGGTGGGCTGCTGCGGCTGTGCTGGTGGGTGGTGAGAGAGAGAGAGAGAGAGAGAGAGAGAGAGAGAGAGAGAGAGAGAGAGAGAGAGAGAGAGAGAGAGAGAGAGAGAGAGAGAGAGAGAGAGAGAGAGAGAGAGAGGGGGGGGGGGCGAAAATGGCCAATGGCAGCCCTTTAGGACTGTCAAAAACCCCTTTTAGAAAGTCACTGAATATCTATGAAATTCCACCTCACAGAACCCGGATGGTGAGTCTGGTGAGGAAACTAACTTAAATCCGAAAAGATATGAGAGGTAAGAATATTTCTAGTCGCAGCCTTGGATTAACTCTGTCTGTAATAGCGTTTGAGAAACGAAAGAATAAGTAGTCATATTGAGTAGCTGATTATGACCATGAACAGATAACCTAAGATGGAAAAACTGAAGCAATAGGTTCAGAGAGGCTTTCTGTGAAGTCTCAGCCATGTGAACCCTCTCACGTCATAGAAATAAGCTACAAGAGACGTTGCTGTGTGATCTATATGTCTGCAATGTTGATGGCCAAATAGAGGCGCGGGTCCAGTCTTGAATAGTATGGTGTGTGGCGAGGGAGGATGAGTGGATTTTCCTTAAAGTTCCTCCACTGATATGGCTAACTTGGTCAAGTCTGATTGATTTGATTTCTTGAGCACGACCTTACGCTCTTCAGCACGGCGGATATACGGCTCCTTGAGCACTGCGGTGGTACGGCTCCTTCAGCACGGCGGATGTACGGCTCCTTGAGCACGATGGTAGTACGGCTCCTTCAGCACGGCGGATGTATAGCTCCTTGAGCACGGTTGTGGTACGGCTCCTTCAGCACGGCGGATGTACGGCTCCTTGAGCACGGTGGTGGTACGGCTCCTTCAGCACGGCGATGGCACGGCTCTTCAGCACATAGGTTCTACCCTTGAGCACGGTAGTGAAATTCTTGGGCACGATAGCGTGGCCTTTGACCTGACCCTCGTGGTATGGGTAAAAAGCCAACCAGACAATTATTACCAAGGGTCGTACCGTCGTGCTCAAGGGTTATACCGTCGTGCTTAAGGGTTGTACCCTCGTGCTAAAGAGGTATAAGTAGTTGTTAATCTACAAATGATAAAAAAGATCTGCGAGAAGGTTTGAACCAATGGCGTGTAGAGAAGACATTAACTTTCACAAAGGACGAGTACAACGGTGTCATATCTTCGTGTATGATGATGATTTACGTAATATCCATGATAGTATCCATGTAATGCCTAGTGACGTAATGGCCCAGGTAGCATAGTATTACACAACTCTGACCAACGGGTGCGAGTAAAGAGATAAAGTGAGTACATCACATGGTTTAATATTTCAGGCTCTGTAATCGCTCAACTTGGATAGTGATGATAAGATTGTTTGCTTGTGGGTTATAGTTTAGATGTTTTACCCTTATGGAAAAAGTGTGGCTGTGCTGCACGATCTTTTTGCTCTCTATTTCATAGACTTGAGCTAATTCGAAAGTCTTCAGGAAATACCTTGACTGCAACATACATTTATATATATATATATATATATATATATATATATATATATATATATATATATATATATATATTTTTTTTTTTTTTTTTTTTGCTTTGTCGCTGTCTCCCGCGTTTGCGAGGTAGCGCTACCATATATATATATATATATATATATATATATATATATATATATATATATATATATATATATATATATACATTAGAAAACATGTCAGATAGAAGAAAACATCCGAATCTAATCCTCCTCCTCAGATGGGCAAGAAATAGAGACCTCCCTGTATTGAATAGATCCCACGCTCCAGAATTCCAGATTCCCGGATTCCCAAAGTGCCGTCACGTAGGGCCTCTGTATTGGACACATCCTCCGGGAGTACCAATTAGGATGCCGAAGAGGGCCAGAGAGGAGAGGGCCTTGTGGGGAGAGTCTAGGGAGAGGAGGAAGGGGCTGAGAGAGTGCTAGGGGAGAGTGTGACCAGCTTCCGGTAATATGGTTGTAATTGAACCTGATCGTTCCATCCTCGAGGAGACCAAAGTACCTTGGGTACTGGGGGGATTCGCGGATGTGGTGCCTCCTGACGTGTTTGGCTCGTGGGATGAGAGGGTGGGAGTAGAGGGATGTGGTTGGTAGGGGTCCAGCAATCAAGACCTGGTTGTAGAGGGGAAAGTACTTTGTTAGTAGGGGTATGGCAACCAAAGACTGGTGGTGGAAGGAAGAATGCTTGGTAAGTATGGGTATGGTAACCAAAGACTGTTGGTGGAGGCGAGAGTATTTGGTTGAAAGGGGTATATCAACCAAGACCGAGTGGTAGACAGGACATAATTTGGTTGGTAGGGGTACGGCTGTCAAATACTAGTGGTGGATGTAAGAATATCTAGCTCATGGGTTATAACAACCAACACCTGATGGTTGCGTGTGCGGGTGATACAATAGTGATGGGTTTGTCGAGGTGAGGTAGAGGCTCGTTACTGATCGTATGTAAGGGTCACTGGTTGATAGACACACACACACACACACACACACACACACACACACACACACACACACACACACACACACACACACACACACACACTTCCTCCCAGTCTCATCTCTCCCTCCTCCCTCTATCCTACCGTCACACCCCTCTGTCACCTCCCCACTCCCTCTCAATACCCTCCCCTCCTCCCCCCTTCAGGAGGGACAAAACACTAATATTTACACTTAAAGAGCCGCCGGGAGACACTATGTGATGGATCAGGGGCGGCTTCGACAGACCTCGGGTTTTAGGGGTTCCCCGCGTTACAAATTTGCTCACGGGAAGTCTGCGGTGTCTCTTATGATGGAGGAGACTTCACACTCTACCCTTAGCCCTCTGCTGACCTGCTCTGGACTCTGCTTATAGGCCTCTGACGCCAGGCTACCTGCTGAAATACTTTCTAGATGATATACGGGTCCCTGCTCTCATAATGAGTACATATTCATGGGATATAGTTTTTTTCTTTAGCTTCTCCTGTCATCTCTGGGGCTCCATACTTAATATTCTGCCACCCTAGATCTGCTAGGTTAATGTTTACAATTATTCAGCTCTGCTGCTCTGCTGTGTACCTGCTTGAGGGATGATTCCTGGTCAGAGTCAAAGTTTCTCTTGCTCTCTCATGTATCTGCTGACTTGTCATGGACTTTGCAATGTGGTAATTACCACTGTCTGCCAGTTCTGCTCAGAGGATGTAGATGGAGTAATTTTAATCCCCAGATGCCTTATATCCTTCCTACTTTTAGGCTAAATCTTAAGCCTTTTGTTGAGCGATTCTTAAGTAATCAAAAGAATGTTTATTAACCCATCTAATGAATAGTTCTTAATCTACTTATTGACAGATATTCAATGTAACCACAGTCTGATTTCTAATTTACTAATTGTCGTTTATCTGTTGATAGTCCACTGTCTATCATTTATACGTTAAACTATATATGGGTAGATTCTCAAACTATTTACTGGCGGATTCTTATCTTGTGCCACTTATTTCTATAAGAATTTTGAGGCTTGTATCCATTATTCTTGCTGCTGCTCTGTGAACAAGGGGTCCTTCATATTAGCTAACTTCTTCGTCTATGTTCTTGGTGTCTGTCTATCTCGTTCTAACTTCCGCCATATGGCTTCAGTGCTGAGGGTATACGCAACTTATATGGTTATCTATCTACAGTAATTAGGTTTTCTAATAGCTTCTGTGTATATGGAGGTAGTTGTAGATACAGATCTCGTAAAGGTGAGGGATAATGGAAGATATTTACTGTTATATGTAAGTGAGATTTCCCTTTTTGCTCAAGTGTATGGAAATTATTTCTACGAATTTTCCCCTCGTATAAATGAATAAAAATCGTCTTCTCTTTTTTAATGAAGTTAATTCTATTAAATGTAGGAGTTTGATGGATATTTGTGCTTTAAAGCACTGGTAAGTGGAGAAGACGAAGTGTTGAGTTTGGTAATAGAAAAATACTAAAACAAGCAAACACTTTCTAATGAGCAGGGTTACACACACACACACACACACACACACACACACACACACACACTGGCTTCCTTCCACACAGATGCTCGTTCATCATTAAATGCTTTGCCCTAATTTGTGTGTGTCAGTAACAACTACTTAACGATCCATAAAATCGTGGGTTGGCCCTCGTCTGACGTCCGATGATGGAGTGGGAGAGGTAGGTCGGGGTAGCGCTCAAGAGGATGGAGGGGGAAGGATGTCAGCCTCCAACATGTTGTTCCTCCAACATTGTCTATTTTGTTTACACTGAACAGCTGATCTGGGTGTTGTTGTTGAATTTCCTTTTTTTTCATAGATCTCGATTTAAATTTGCAGTAGATGATTAGTGTACATTGTATTCGCTGATATTTTGCCATTTTGATATGACATTTCCTTATATGTGTCTATATATATATATATATATATATATATATATATATATATATATATATATATATATATATATATATATATATATATATATATATATTCATACTTGATCGCCGTTTCAAACAGACGAAGAAAGATCTCATCTACTCACATCCATTCATTCTCTACCTGTTAAGGTAGATAGATGGCGAGTGTGTGTGTGTGTGTGTGTGTGTGTGTGTGTGTGTCATAGCTAACATTTCGTTGGTTCATGCAAGTATACAAACTGTGAAAGCGATTAGAACAGTATTTTCACTTCCTTAAGGACATCATCTTTTCCCATTGTTTACAATGAAACGTTGCCAAACGTTGCAGCATGTGTTGCCATAACATGACTTCCTCTTCCTCACTCTGCCACGAAGTGCACGAACGTGGTACCTGAACAGCAGATTCGAACTGCTCTGTTTTCGCTGCTGAGACGGAGAGATGCGCTCTCGAAAAACAAAAGGAGAAAAAGTACGAGTGAAAATACTTGGAGAATACTTAACCTCTGATAGACTGGAATTCTAGACGCCCATAGGAAAATCAGGGAATCTGAAATAAATGGATATTGGATTCGAACCTGATTCGAACCTTTTCCCCGTTGATATATGAGACAACGATACACCCGCTATGAACAGAATCCGAACGTCTTTTAGTCAAGGTCCCCTAAACCCCCAACGTCATTGATGGGAAACATAACCCAAGGTGACCTCGACCACTCAATCTTTGCAAACAAAAACAACAACAACAACAACAGCAACTACTACTACTACAACAATAACAACAACAACAGTAGTAAGACCTTCGTTTGACCTCGAGCTGACCTGGCTGAATGGTTAGCTATCTAGCCTTCCCCCCACTACGATGACCTCGCTGGTCGTATCCCTCCGAAGTGGGGGGTGGGGGTGTTGTTCTGTCCTGACCCTGCAGAGGGCTCGCGCCCATGTGCTAATGAGGTTTTAATGACGTCCTCTGTGTCAGGAACAGGTGAGAGGTGGGGCTGGGTGGTCGCTCCTGCTGGCGTGGTCAGAGGGACCGACCGCTGCGCTACAGCTGCCACGGTGTGAAGTGAAAGAGACAGTGGGAGTAGACAGGAGACGGGATGGTAGGTGTCCCATCCACCTTCTCTCTCTCTCTCTCTCTCTCTCTCTCTCTCTCTCTCTCTCTCTCTCTCTCTCTCTCTCTCTCTCTCTCTCTCTCTCTATGTTTATTTATCTATCTGTCTATCTATCCACACACACACACACACACACGCACACCCACTTGACGTAATAAGCAGGTGTAAACAGAACGAATCCTTGTACAAAAAGAGAGAGAGAGAGAGAGAGAGAGAGAGAGAGAGAGAGAGAGAGAGAGAGAGAGAGAGAGAGTGCGTGACAAGTGTTTAAACTTTGGGTAAATAGTTAAATGAACCCCACTCGCCGGATTCGTGAAAGCGGATATCCGGTTATCGACCTGGAGTCCAGACCAGTTTACTCGTGAGTCATCCAGCGTGTTTACCTGACTCACAGGCCTGACTCGTGAGTCATAGGAGGTTTTACTACGGTTAATGATATCCTGATACGCGAATATTACACGATTCAAGATCTTCATCCACGAATATTATGTGATTCATCATCTTGATTCGTGAATCATACGACTCACGACCACGATTCACAAATTGTGTGGTATATTATGACTGTCTTCATCACCACACCCTCTGCTTGCGGCGTCAGAGTGAGATGATTTCATCCATAAGTCCTTGTTTCATAAGGGCGATAACTGCTCAGTATCTTTTGTCAGTTGTTAAAACACACACACACACACACACACACCCACACACACACACATCATATATATGTGTATATATATATATATATATATATATATATATATATATATATATATATATATATATATATATATATATATATATATATATATATATATATCTATGTGTGTGTGTGTGTGTGTGTGTGTCAAACACACATGCGGGCCCTTACTTCTCCCCCATCCATAAACGAAGACATTAAACCTCCACACGTCCGGGTGGGCGGGG
Source organism: Panulirus ornatus (assembly GCF_036320965.1). NCBI lineage: Eukaryota > Metazoa > Arthropoda > Malacostraca > Decapoda > Palinuridae > Panulirus > Panulirus ornatus. The sequence goes on from NC_092245.1 coordinate 16,744,901, forward strand.
TTACAATGGGGTAGTTGGTGTAGTTTATATCTCCTCGTTGCCTGTTGCTCGTAATTTATTCCGAGGGTGATTATCCCTGTTCTCGTTTTTAAAGAAGACTCGGTCATTTTCTGCGACAAACTCTTACCTTCAACCGAAAGTAACAATTATGTATAATCACAAAGTATTAATGTATACATATATACACACACACACACACAAACACACACACACACATATATATATGCACCTAATTTATCTACCAGCCCTAAGGGTAGGAAGAACGGTTGGGTGAACTGTGGGCTGACTGACCACTATACCACGGAGGCCCGTAAAGAGAGAATCTTCAACTCTTCCACTAGTGTAAACTTGTGACAAAACATAGTCTGTAGATATTGTTATGTTCCCCACACAATGGTTTGACCTCTCTCAGTGTGGTATGACCTCCCAACACAACATATTCTCCCACTGGCATGACCTCCTCAGTGTGGTATGACCTCCCAACACAACATATTCTCCCACTGGCATGACCTCCTCAGTCGTTTGAGCTTAGGTCAATTTCTACGCAATCCTTCCATCGCCAAAGAGCCTCTTCTCATCTTCATCATTCTCAGGTGTCAATGCAGAAGATAATTATAGAAAAATTAGTCTAAGGTTGCTTCAAAAAGATCTTAGTAAAACTATGTTTTGAAGATTTAGCAGGACAGTTTAAGAGACATAAACTTCTTTAAACCCAACAAATTTATCTAATCGAAATTTGTCTGCGTTCGAAAGAAAAAAAAATAGATTTCTTTAAATGCAGTGACTATTTAATCAATATTTCCGTAAAGTATAAGACTAAAGTTCCTTTAAAAATCGAGATCTCAGTCATGTTTAAGAGTCTTCCTTAAAAGCAACAATATTGGTAATCAAAATGCCACTAGAGTTTAAGAAAGAGATTCCCTTAAACTAAACAGTTTATTTAATCGAGATCTCAACAGAGTTTAAAAGAAAGGCTTCTTTAAACGCAACAATTTTATATAATCGAGATCTCAATACAGTTTTAGAGAGAGGTTTCTTTAAACGCAACAACTTTATTCAATCGATACATCTCAGTGAAGATTAAGGGAGAGGCTACTTTAAACGCAACAACTTTATTCAACTGAAATCTCGGTAAAGCTTGAGTAAGGAGGTTTCTTTAAACGCAACTTTATTCAATTGAAATGCCTGTAATGCTTAAGGAAGAGGTTTCCGAATTTCAACGTGACGACTTTACACTGTCGAGATCTCGAGCACAGTGTAACACAGAGGTTGTTTGAAACAAATCCTTGGTCCCGGAGGCGGTAGACCAGAGGAAGGAGGAAGCATTTGAACGACTGTTAAGAAACAATTGTGACCGAGGGAATGTTGCCAACAGCCGGGGAAGTATCTACTCTCCAACCCACCCAATCCGAGAGCTAACTCACTACCTAACCCACCACCCACTCGATGACCATCCACTACCACCAACAACCACCCACCTAACCCACAACTTATTCTACCTCCCTTTCCTCCTCCTCCTTCTTCTCCACGCCCACCACCCACTGTACCACCAGTTACCCACCGAACCCACTATCATCACCACCTTCTTCTCCTCCTCCTCTTCCTCCTCGCCTCCTACCACCCACCTAACCCACCAGCACTTCCTCGTTTACGCTAATCATGGGGTTCGGGAGAGGCGCTGGCTGGCGGTTGGTAGTGGGTCCTGTCTCTGCTTGCTTCCCACACCACACCCAAGATTTTTTTTTGGCAAGTTAAGGCCATTGCCCTGGACTGTGCCCTCTTTCTCTCCTACCACAGGAGTGTCCAGTGTGGCAGTTGTGCGAAGGTGATCTTTATCGGATGAGCCACATGGACGTATCTCACGTACTACCGTTTAATTGTGAGATCATGAGGAGGAAGCGATAATTTATCTATTTTTTTTTTTTTGAGCACGATGCGACGATCCAGGAGTACGACTGGAATATCCAGGAGTACGACTGGAAGATCCAGAAGTACGACTGGAAGATCCAGGGACACGACGGGACGATTTCTTTTGAACACCAACAGTCGACGAAGATAGTCTTACACTAGAAGACATCGTCTGTCACCCGCTGTCATGTGTTATTATGCATATATGCTTTACCTAGACACACGATGATTATTTTCATACCATCTCATTCATTTGGGAAAAATGTTACGTCTAATTATTACCTCAAAGTGTATTTGCTACGAAGAATTTCTCTATTAGAAAAAGACACTTAATTTCTTTTGTTAAACGCATGAATGATGATTTAATAAATCTTGGCATATACAAAAAATTGTTTGTTAGTTACACTGGGCCATAATACATCGCGTCTTTATCAGAAGTGCTTTAAGATCTGTCAAGTGATAAGGAGACAATGTAATACGCCTAGATAAGAATTCTTTAGTCCATATACTTTCCAAGCATCTATATTGTAAAGGCTAAATGATATTAGTACTCTACCTTCAAATGTTTTCTTTTTTTAGCCTTTTTGGTATTTCTTCCTCAGTTTCTTTCTCGCTGAGGCAGGGATAGACTTCACTTTTAGATGACCTCACAAAGGTCTGAGAGGTATACCTGAGTGGTGTAAGGTTATGTGCATAACTGACTTGCATTTCATAACACTGATCGAGAAGCTAGATGACACCATCAGTTTTCATACTTGTATAAGAATGAGAACAAATGCACAGTTTCAGACTACTGAAAGATACACTCATTGACCAGGGTCTTGTATACACACACACACACACACACACACACACACACACACACACACCGAGAACGGGTACCTGGTGATATCATTATTACAAAATGGTACGTGTGTCCGAATGTAGATGACTCATTGCTGTTCTTTTTATCAAAACGGACCCCCAAAGTAAACAACATTACTTTTTTCTTCCATTCTAGACTTCCGCATACATTGATACACGCTATCTCTGCACGTTGAATGAATCGGTGACTGTCCTTCGAAAGGAAAAGATAGGATGTGGAGATATAGGGAAACACCTGTAGATAGAAGAGATAAGAAATGACAATAGGCGGATGATGAAGACACACACACCTCCAACGAAGAGCGATGGGTCAAGCCGTGAATCATGACGATATTGCTTATCTATTTTCAGTGATGCTTCATGAAGGTTGTGGTTGGTTATGCTATGTGCATAATAAAAGATGGTTTATCGTTATCCTCCATTTGATTATTATCGTCTGATACGATGGCCAAACACTTATTTCTTTATGTATATAATGTATGAATATCATACCGCGATAGTACTCAGCACTAGCACGACAGAATACATCTTCCTCCCTCTACACACACACACACACACACACACACACACACACCTACCTATACACACCATTACATGCACCAAGTGTCCGACCAAACCACACACACACACACATGTAAACCTATGGGTGAAGTAGCGGCAGGTGTAGCACCAGTGTAATGCTTTGTGGAGGGATACGAACGACATCAACGTCTGACCAACGTAGGTAGGATATGTTACGCAATTGTGACAGGTGGGTTTACCTGGTAAGTGCTCATGGTGGGGCGAGTTGTGGAGTGGGTTGGTTGTTGGCTGGGGGGGAGGAGGGAAGGAGAGAGAAGTTTATGAGGGTCGTTTATACATATGGGGAAAAGTTGGTGAGAGGAGGGTAGTTCCTCCGGCTGGAGTGGGTAGATAGGTCGACTGTTGGTAAAGGGGGATGGAAGGGGAATGAGATGGGTCTTTTACACAAGTGGGGCTGGTGGGTTAAGGTGGGTCTTTCGCCCACGTAGGATAGGTGGGTTTGGTAAGGAGGGCGTGGTGAGCTGGCAGGAGAAGGTTATAGTGAGGGAAGAAGTAGTGAGGGAGAGAGGGAAGAAATAGTGAGGAAGGAGGGAGGGAGGGAGGAAGGAAGTAGTGAGGGAGAGTGGAAGGGAAAGAGAATCTTTGACAGAGTGAGTAACTCTTGCTTTAGTATGGGGGAAGGATGATGATGGAGAGGGAGGGAGGTGGAGTGTGTTGTGGCGGTGCAGGGGGAGGGAAAGGGTATGAGGAGGGAGAGAGGGAGGGAGGGAGGAGGGCTGTCCAGATAGAGGGTTAGTGACTCGGCAGAAACTCGACACAGAGGAGGCAGGTGTCGACGTCGGACCTTTGATTAGCATCCCATTAAAAGCAATCATTTCGCAACATTTGTTATGTCGATTGTCATCTCACACCAATATGGCACCTCGTTGTTCTAAAAGGGATGGAAAGACTAGAAGTGCTTCACTTAAGTTGATGTATAGGAAAGGGATGATTGGGGCAAAAAAGAAAAAAAGATAAAAAGAAAAATATCAGGACTTTTAATAGAAGGTATCAATATAGGTGTCATTTTGTGGAAGCTCCAGTACCCCTTGTGTGTGTGTGTGTGTGTGTGTGTATGTGTGTGTGTGTGTGTGTGTGTGTGCTATGTACGTTTCCCTATATTCAGAAGGTGGCCGGCATAAGCCAATAAAGGATAAAAGTAGACAATAAAGGAGAAAAGAAAAGGAAAAAGCAGCACAACATGACTGTGTAGACGAGATCTGTCTGTGGCTGGTCTGGGGGGATGTTCATTGCTGACCATCATTTGTATTCATCTTTACCCACTTATCCCTCGCCACAAGAACTCTGGTGTATCATCTTCATTTTCATCGTAACACGAGCGCCTCTCACCCTCGTTCTGCCATGAGATTGTGCTTCTAAAAACTTTCCTTAAAGAACTTCTTTTTTTTTTTTCCTCATGTGACATAGACCGTAGTGACAGACTGCAAAACAGACTTTATTTTTTTTTTTTCAGTGCTTCCTCAAGGTGGGATTAAACAGACAGTTGCTGTAGGAGACACCGAGATCATTTATTGGTAGTGATGGTGGTAGTGGGTGGTTAGTGGTGGTGGAGAGAGGGAGGGAGGGAGGGAGGGAGGGAGAGAAGGGGGAGATGAATCCACACCTTGCGCGGAACAAAGACACTCTTCATCAGCACCAACAGTTCGAATCTCACCAAGCTGTTGGTGAGGTGGTGTGGTTACCCGGCCTCCAGTACTGCCTGGTGGAGTGTGGGCGGTGGTGGTGATGGTGGTGGTGATGGTGAGGGAGTGTTGGTTGGTGGTGCTGGTGGTAGTGGAGATCAATGAGCATAGAACGTTACAATGCATTGTCTGTGGCGAGGAAATCTGAAAAGTTACAGTAGTGTTGGTGACAGTGTGGGCGATAGTGTTGGTGACAGTGTTGGTGATAGTGTTGGTGATAGTGTTGGTGATAGTGTGTTGTTATGTGTAACTGCCATAAAGGATAGTCTTACAGCATTAATGATATGGTGTCATTGTAGAGGTGTTGGATATTACTAGTACATGATAGAGTGAACTACCCAGGTACATCAGTATTGCTAGGGTGATGATAGGACAGTTGTGATGGTGAGTAGTGATGAATGCCAGTGATGGGATAGGACGATGTGCGAATGGTGATGGTGAGTAGCGATGAGTGGTCATGATGCAGTTGTGTACAAATGTACTCACGCGACACAGGAGTTTGGCTGGTACACTGTAGTCTACATGAACGTTGCTGTGAGATAGTGGTGGGATGGTGTTGTAGAGTGGTGAACGGAGGAGTGGAGTAATGGATGGTGTTGTTCTGTGGTGGGATGGTGTTGTAGAGTGGTGAACGGAGGAGTGGAGTAATGGATGGTGTTGTGTTGTGGTGGATGGTGTTGTGGAGTAACGAGTGGTGTAGCAGACTGGTAGGTGGAGTTTTGGAGTGATGAATGGTTTTGTGTCGTAGTGTAGCGTGTTGTTCCTGTAGTGAGGTGTCTTGGAGTTGTAAATGCTTTTGTGGAGTTATGGGTTTGTGGTGAGGCTTGGTGGATAGTATTGTGGAACAGTGGATGGGGTTGTGGAGTGAAGGACGCCGTTGTGGAGAGGCGGTGTTGTCGAACACTAGGATTGTGTTTGCGAGCAGGTGGGTTTGTGTTGTGAATCGTGGGTAGCGTTATGGGATGGTGAGAGGTGCTGTAGTGATGATGAATGATAAGCTCTTTGCAAGTCATACTGTAGGAGAGAGGACGGGAGTATAGAAAAACTAGGCCCTTCGAAAGCGAAGGAGATGAGGTGAAGTATCATGAAGTCCTCATATCAAGAATGGAAAACGTTAAGTCTACTGAGACCTTTTAAGAAAATGCACAATGTGGTGCGATGTGGTTATGTGGGTATGATATCAAAGTGGCGATTCATATACTGGTGCGGTGGAGAGAAACAATCATATAGTATATCGACCGAAGTGGGTGAGTATAGTGCTATAAGGCTACGACCAGCTGCAAGGGGTAAGTAAAGACTATATTACCTGTGAGAATTAGTTTGATGAGGACCTTCTCTGGAAAGGTCTTTCCTGCCCTAACTAAATATGAGATTTTAGGCCTTAAAGTCACTATAAGTTCTGACTTATCTTGCCCTGCTTTTGAGAGTGAACTGAAACGATGTTTGGAAGTGTGAATTTACGTTTCACTTTTTACGTCAAGCGAAGAAAAATGCATGGAAGTCCATCATCCCTTCCAGAAGCATATGTGATTGAAATCTTTCCAGGAATGTAGAGAAAAAATATATATACCAAGATATAGGAAAAGAGAATCATTCACAAGATAAATCAATTACTTATAGTAATTATAAGGCAGAGAGAATCTAGATGATCAACATGAAGAAGGCCAAACCATTAGGTAGGAAGTACAGAGACACATACATCATTTCCCTTTTGATAAGCCATCTGAATAGGGGATCCATGACCTCCCCTCAAGACAATGGTGATTACCTAATGGCCAACCCACGTCGCCTGATAAGCCAATCAAGAATCAGAACAGCCCGGGCAGGCTGCGTATTCGTTCAAGTGCATACTGATGAATGGGTCCCAACTCGGCTTGGGGTATCCGTTTGTAATGCCACTGTGCACTCGAGGGCCGTGTAAAACCAATAAAAACCGATATTATCTGCATGTCACATTTCTATTCGCCCGCAGGTACGTGATCCTTGTTCATTGTTTGTATTGGATAAAGTCTCGCAAAAGCAGCATCTGGGAGAAATTTTGTGCATTTTTGGATTTCCTAAGTTGCATCCAGTGTAATGTTGGCTTGCAATGCCACTCACGGATATACATACGCTCATACACACATGGATATCTTCAAATGCAGAGATATCTTCAGATATTCCTGATGACACGACAAAAATCCCATATATCTGTAATCTTACCAGTATGATATCCATCCTGAGGTACTCAAACTCCCTTCCTCTTAAAGATACCACCACACTGCTGCACTCAGTACACAATCTCCTTGAAAACCGATTTACAAAAGAATCAGATCAGGTTATCTCCCTTTCATCTATACATCATGGCTTTAGAACAAATGACATCACACAAGCCTCACACAGCAAATTCTAATTGGCTTCAAATCTCCACCACAAACCCCCTCCCGAACAGTGTAAGTGGCATCAGACACCAACATGGCATTCGACACCATCGTCCTCAGCCAACAGATACTTGAAACAACTTTCCACAGTAATAACAATAGAAGTGTTAGACATCTTCATAGCTCGTTGCCCAACCAGAATCCTCAAGAGCATTTCCTTCCCCAACCCACTTCATTTTCTTCGCCCATGACCTTCTACCACATCCCACGGAATAGAGAGTGAAACTCCTTTCATATGCAGATGACCTCATAGTCACACCATAACGCTCTGAAACCATCAAAGAAATGTGTATATATATATATATATATATATATATATATATATATATATATATATATATATATATATATATATATATACAAAACACTTTCCTGGGACAAGCCGCCGAGCAACAGGGGAGGTAATGCGTCAGAGACAAGAGAAACATCAGAATCCAATATAAATCCCACCATCAGGGAGACATAATTAATAACATCTTGAGACCAGCTGTCGCGCCTCACAAAGCCCAGCCAGAACCCCTTATGAGACACACCAAAAAAGCAGAAAAACAATACAATATTCTCTTGTCAGATATTTTCCCTTTATTTTGGGACTGCCTTTCTATTTTGAGGGTTTGTTCTGTCTTCAGTTTCCTCCTATTCACAATGGCTCATTTTCCCTATTTATGGTATTTCCTAGAAGTGAGGAATACTATATTTCTTAGGATTTGTACTGCTTAGAATTGAAGGTCAGAGAAGGAAAACATGTCTCTACTTTCTATTTTTTCTAGACTCTGAGTTATATTCTTACATATCTCGTCTCTTGATAATAAAGGAAGAAGAAATCAATTTCTGGTTTTTAATGATAAGTTTTTTTATATTTCAGTTACCATTAATAAAAAAGGAATCAATCAGCATTTCTAGATGTCTCAGTTTCCTTTGATTATCATATATTGTGTCATTATTAATCATAAAGACCTCATTCATGATATTTTAACTTAAATCCTTTGATGCTGTTGTCATGAATGGAGAAGAAATATCGATCGCTGTACCTCAAGCCCATAGGTTCGAATCCTGTTTGCTGCAGTCGGTCCGCAGTCAACCAAGCTGTTCATCCATCCCCCAAGGGGTCGGTTATGTCGATTGTAGTAGTAACTAATACATTAGAAATGCAATAGATGATATCTTGGTAATGATAATAGCAATAATGATAATAATGATAATAATAAAAATGATAATAATAGTAGTAATAATAATAATAATAATAATAATAATAATAATAATAATAATAATAATAATAATAATAATAATAATAATAATAATAATAGCAATTATAATAATCATAATAATAATAACAATACTAATGATAGTAATAACAATGATAATGATAATGATAATAATAATAATGATAATAATAATAATAATAATAATAATGATAATAATAATAATAATAATAATAATAATAATAATAATGACAATAATGATAATAGTAATAGTAATAATTGTTGATGATAATGCTGATGACAGTGCTCTCTCTCTTTTACATATATATATATATATATATATATATATATATATATATATATATATATATATATATATATATATATATATATATATATATATATATCTGACTGTGAATAATATTTTGAGCTTACATATCTACTGATGTAGAATCTATTCTATCATTTTACTAATTTATTTCCGAGTTGCTGCAATTTCTTCAGTAGCGACAAATGAAATCAATTATTTTTAATCTAAAAGAGAATTTCTATGTAGAAATTGAGGAAAAATCATATATATATATATATATATATATATATATATATATATATATATATATATATATATATATATATATATATATATATATATATATATATATATATATATATATATATATATATATATATTGATTTATATTTGTATATATACTGAATAGGGTCGGCACATACATGTATTAAAATTTTACTTAAAAAGAAAAGGTTAAACAATGGAAGGTGTCTATAATAAGAAATCACTCAAGATGTTATAGTTTATTTCATATATATATGGCAACATTAATTACAATAAGCGAATTACAAACAACATTCTAATATTCATGACAGTATATGACATGAGTATATATATATATATATATATATATATATATATATATATATATATATATATATATATATATATATATATATATATATATATATATATATATATATATATATATATAGTTATATATATTGTATGTGTGTGTGTGTGTGTGTGTGTGTGTGTGTGTGTGTGTGTGTGTGTGTGTGTGTGTGTGTGTGTTCACAGCAATCCTTAAAATGAACTGTGAATTAAGAAATCATGAAATGAAAGACCTCAAGTAGAACACCCACACGAAACCTTTGTCTGGAGCCACGCCACTTGACCAGGCCATAAAACTACACCTGAGTGGAACTATGTTGCCTGATGACAACAGACTCGTAAGATAACACCACGAGTAAGATGGTCGTCAGGAGAGAGAGAGAGAGAGAGCGAGGGAAGGAGGGAGGGAGGAGAAGAAGAGAAAAAAAAAAAGTGTAATGAAGTAAGAGGCGATCACTGTACCTTTGGGGACTATTCGTCCACCCGCTAAGGTAATAAATAGCCTACCTCTGCTGCGAGTCGTTAAGGTAATTCTTTTAACGCGTCTTCTCTTGTCGCGCAGATGTTTGAGGGCTATTAAACGCGACACAGATATTGAGGAAAGACGTATGTTCAAGAGGACGATGTTTTTACATGACATATCAATTTCTTTTTTTTTTTTCTCTTTTGCTACGTACACATTAACAGTAATTTCTAGTGAAAGACTAGTTGGCCTGATTGTTTTTCGATCCTACATAACTCTATTATGTATCTAAACATACCCCATACATTTGCACTTACTGAACTATCTTCACAGACACTGGGCTAATCTATTATACACAGTAGCACACACAATGAAAATCTACTTGAAGATTGTGTGACGAATTCGCTCGTTGATGAAGACCTATGAATCACTGGTGAGTTCACCCATTTCGCAAGATGTTGAGTAACGTTCCCTCCCCCTATATAGTGAAGGGTAGAAGATGAATACGAGGGAGTGACAGAACACAGTGAGTTACAGAGTTACCAGGCGAGTTTAAGGCAATGAAGCCCCTTGACGGATGGTCTACTGACCTACAGAATATTATGAGGTACACAGGAGGGGGTGAAGGAGTAGAAATTATGGGACTGTTGGTCTTGTGTTTCTGATATTCATGAGTGAGGTGTGGATGAGGTTTGTAGTTGATCAAACAACCGTTAAACACAAGAACTATAGACAGGAGCTCAACAATAGAAGGAGGAAGAGGAGGAGCAGAGAGAGAGGGGAGAGGGGGAATAGGGTGTGGACTATCAGTGGGTTAAGATACTAACATTAATGTAAGACCAGTGTGGTTCTCCGTTACTTATCAACGAGGTGTGGTTGAGGTATTTGGGTGCTTGAACACTCGTTTGGATATTTTCATGATTTATACATGAAGACACAGAGGAACACGATACAAAGAAAGAAAAGGAGGAGGAAGAGGAAGAGGAAGAGGAGTAGGAAGAGGAGGAGTAGGAGGAGAGAGGTAGAGCTAACACACATACACACACACATGCTACCGTTGGTTGGCTGACTGATTGGCAACAGAGAGATCGACACCCGATGGCTGCTGGTGTGGTCTCGAGGTACGAGCTTACAGCTAATGACTAGTGCTGGAGGACCACCAGCCGCCGACTTCCGACCGACGTCTAATGCCGCTTGCGGGAATGGAAACCTGGGGAGCGATCTGGCCCGGTGCGGCCTCCGTCGCCGGGGGCCCGCTTCCCGAAATGCCGCGCCGTCCGCAGCCGCTGGTAAGCAGCAATTTGCCAGAACCATTTATTATGCAAAATGAGGCAAAACCACACATTATGCAAAGTCTGCGCGACAATTTTGCATTGTACAATATCTTCGGGAGGAGTGAGGACTTCTCTTGGTCTGTGTTGCATGCGAGTGAGGGCGGGACGGTGCTTTTTTTTTTATAAAGAAATAAAACTTCGCCGCTTGTTGGAAATTTAGGTTCTTTTGTGATGAGATGGATTATCAAAATGAGAAAAGTAAAAGGGAGTGAGAAACATAGATAACTCAGGGACAATATGGTTGACCAGTCACACCAAAGCTTATGATAAAATATCATCCATTTAGCCGACATACTCCCTCCATACACTGTTGCGTTTTTAAGACAGGTCGTAAATAAGAATTAACACGTCCACTCGCTTCCGCGGGGTATTATTAACCTTATCGTTTGCATCACTCGGCCACCATACGAGTTTACCTCGGCGACACTTCACTCGAAGCTGTTAAGAATATTCATTACCATCCTCCGTAGATAAACAACCTGTAATTTCCTTCATTAAGGCCTTTTAGCACACTGGCTGGCGCACGCTATTGCTCTCACGCTGCATAGCGGGGCAAGTGGGATCGAGGAGGAATACCTTGCACACCAACGCCACAAAAGAAGAAGAAAAAAAAATTGCACCATGTCGAGCAGGAGTCGTGGCGACACTGGGGGACGTGACGAGGGTATGTGGGAGGAACACTCGCAGATACAATCGCTTAATTTTTCTCACTAGCAAGTCTCAGGGGAGCTTGGCTGGCCCGGGGAACAGGAGCGGCCGCCTTCACAGGTGAGGTATCACCGGGGCTCCTCCTCCTCCTCCTCCTCCTCTTACTGTTCGGTCGCGTACACACACACACACCACTCCTCGCGCGCTCACTCGCGCTCTCCCCCGCCCTCTGTCACTTCGCTAATTGCGTCGGCCAGAGACGGTCGTTCGTACGGACGGAGTGCCTCCGCTGTGTGAGACGTACACCCACACACGACAGCGCCGGCTTGCGACGACTCCAGAGGCGTCACTGCGGCACACGGTGATGAGGCGACAGCCCTTTGGAGTCACGGAAGGCGCCCTCTGGGTCGCACGCCGCTACTAGAAGCGTCGCCGCTGGAAGACCTCGCACGTCGGAGCGTCCTCGGGGGTTAAATTGGTCCAAGTGTTCCCGTCGTCAACAGAAGACCAAGTGTGGCCAATGGCGGCTGCAGGCAGACCAAGTACACCCACTTGAGTGGCGGATCCGACAGAGGGGTTGGGGGGGCCAATCATCGCCCGCGCACACACACACACACACTCGTCTTAAGTAAGAAGAGGAGGGTGAAGGGAGGGTGGGGGGCATGTTAACCCTTGCCTGGAGGTGCGCAGTGGCAGTGCGCAGGTCACACACACACACACATGGGGCCCGGCCGGCAGTAAATCAACGCCAATCATCGTCTGGCTGTTGGACGAAGCACACGTGAACAGAGGCCATCGATCAGTGTAGTGAGTGTGCCTTGTGAGAGTAGGTGTTTGGGGCAGGTGGTGGTGCCCAGAGCCTCGCCCAGGTGCCCGCCCCCAACCTCTTACAGCTGCTACTGCCCCGTCGTCAGGAGAACTCCACCCCCGGGGGCTCAGTGCTTATCGGGGACTTGTGGCGATCGGTCGGGTGGTCGGCTCGGGACGCGCGCAGAGGCCGACCAGCCCTGGTGGTTCGTTCTCTCCATTCATTAATCATGGTGACGTAGCCAGCGCGGGTCACACCGAGCCCCTCGTATTGGTGCTCGCAGGTCACGTGGTATGCTAATTGTCGGTACTAGGAGGAGTCACCACCGACCGTCCAGGCACTACTCGCAAGTAATATTATTTGGGTCCAAATCACCAAAAATTAATGACGATGAGTTCGTTTTTGATGAACTCGGGCCCGTACGTGGATCCTAAGTTCCCCCCGCCGGAGGAGTACAGCCAGAACTCTTACATCCCTCCACAGAGTGACTATTATAACCCTGCCCAGCACTACCCCTACCATGGCATGCACCAGGCTGGCATGCAGTATGGGCGCGATGCCATGCAGTACAACCATGCGGCGGGCTATTACCAGCAGCCGTGCGTCATGCCCCAGCATCAGCCCATGGCCGCCCACATCAGCCCCCAGATCGCCCCCTGCCACAGCCCCCTACAGCAACACCAAGTGCCGCCCCGGTCCCCCGTGGCTTCACCGGACCCCTCAGCGGGCGGCGCGGGCGGTGGCGGCAGCATGGGCGCCCAGATGGCCCAACACATGGGCGCAGGAGGCGTGGAGGGATCCCCGGAGGAAACGGTCACAGAGCTGGACGCTAACGGCCAGCCCGTCATCTACCCCTGGATGAAGAAAATCCACGTCGCCGGCTCAGGTAAGGTCCTCACTCATCACAAAACTCGCTCCGAAAGCCTTGAGGAAATTTACCAAAATACAGGAAAAATATCCCCGATAAACCAGTGATCAAATAGAGGGCGATAATCACGAAAATATCGCAAGCGAAGGGAAAAGGTCGCTCCATCTCCTTCAGGAGATTTCAATACCGCGCGAGTGTTCAGAGAGAGAGAGGGAGAGGGAGGGAGCCGAGGTAAAGCGTGTGAGAGCCGATGGTGCTTGCCTCTCCCGCCCCTTTCCCTAACTCCAGCGGCGGACGGCCACCGCCGCCACCACCACCACCACCAGTAGTAGTGGTGGCAGCAGCAGCAGCGATCTCAGCAACAAATACCAGAGTGTCGTAAACCAGAGCAGGTCGCACCCTTCCTCGAGGCTCGTCTCTCAGGGTCTAGTGTTCTCGTTACTGTGAGCAGGAAGGGAGGAGTCTCGAATTACCAGTTTGGGTCGTGAGACGCATCACAGCTAATGTAGAGACGGAGCCACAAACGCATTACTCTCAAAGGGTCATCTACCCCGCCTGTTCTCTCACCATCGGGGTAAATAAGAGCAATACATATCGTGAACAGGAAATGCTTAGTGAAAAATTTTGAATACATTTCTCTTTCATGACATATTTAAATAATTATTTGTGTATGTCCATAATTAGACAGCTTATCACACTTATCAAGGATCCCTTTCGTCGATACAAATAGTAAGAGCAATATGTTAATCATAATTACGGCGTCTTGGTTATCTTAGCAAAGAATTGATACGTTTGAAAAAAAAGGGAGTGTATAACTCATAAAGAATATCTCATACCTTATAAATTAATGATTATTGCTGTCTTTTGTGTTTGAGAAGGCGACATCCTCGAAAAAAAACGAAAAACACGATGGACAAAGGAAGTCATAAATTTTGTTTGTACGTGAAGATTGCACAATAGGGGAGAAAACAACAGGACGCAAGCAGGCAAACCAGAATTCCTGTTTGTTTATGTTTGATCTTCAGCACGAGCAGGATATGTTCTGCCCGTATTCATACCTCAGCTGTGACAGGGTTGTTTTTTCCTTTGTAGGAGTTCATGTTTATATTACGCTTACAATAATATTCACCTGTAAATATTACCATTGAGTATCCTTCGGGAAAAAACGAGAATTTAGACCAACGGCTAAAAAAGAAACACATAATAATCATCTCTCGGTTTGAAATAATTGAAGGCAGTCTTAATCTTGATTATCAATGGCTTCCTGAGAATCAGCTGACTACGGAATCATGAAGATAATAGGGAACGGGGAAAAGATAGACTGCTCCAAGAAATCTAACACCATTACCTCACAATTTTCGAGCGATAAATCGCCATTGTAAGAGAGAGAGAGAGCACACACACACACACACACACACACACACACACACACACACACACACACACACCCGGGCTAAGTAAGCAGAGAAATGTAATCCTCGATTACTGGAGGGAAGGAGGAGCGGGCTGGAGGACGTTGTGTTAGTACTGACTTCTTGGGAGGAGTGGGGGAGAGGTTTCGTGGGGGTCTTGGGCTGGGGTTGGGGTGGGTGGGAACCAGGAGTAAACAGAGACATTAGCTCTTCCTGTACCTTGCCTACTCTGTCTGTCTGTCTCTGTTTCTCTCTCTGTTTGTTTCTGCTTTTCTCTGAGTCTGTCTTTTGTATTTCAGTCCTCTTGTCTGCTTCCCTTTCTGTTTATGTCTGTCTCTCTTTGTCTAATTCTGTCTATCTCTCTTGTTTCTGTCTCTTTTCAAGTCTGTCTTTGTCTCTCTCTTATTCTCTTACCCTCGATACCATTCTTTCAGTCTCTATCACAACCTATGTTTTTGTTTTATTATTACCTTATGTTTTTGTCTGTTTCTGTTTCATTATCACCTCATGTTTTTATCTGTTTTCGTTTCATTTTCACCTCATATTTTTGTCTGTTTTTGTTCAGCTTCCCACCCTTCACACTAGTCTCTCTCTATGTCCTGTCTATCGTTATCTGCACAGCCATGATGTTATCCCAGACCTAATAAGAAATATACTATAAAGATTAAGATGCTAAAGCCTCAAATCCTCTAATGAAACCACCTGAACATTACTGAAACCCCCTCACACATATCTGAAACACCTAAGACATTACTGACCCCGTATGCACTATTGAGACCTTTTATACACTCTTGAAGCACCCTTATTCATGTATTAAAAGCCTTATACAGTACTGAAACCCCTTATATTCGAATATCATCCAATCTCTCTCTCTCTCTCTCTCTCTCTCTCTCTCTCTCTCTCTCTCTCTCTCTCTCTCTCTCTCTCTCTCTCTCTCTCTCTCTCTCTCTCTCTCTCTCTCTCTCTCTCTCTCTCTCTCTCCTTTCGTCCCAGTACCTTCTATCATAGCCATGTTTTCCCCCAACTCCACTTATGATCTGAAGCTTTTCAAACGCAGTGTATACAAACATCTCTTCTCAGGTTATCATCTATGAAGAGCAAGGGAAGATGTGTGCTTGTGTATGAGGTGGTATTTCAGTGCTTCTCCAGCCTTCGTGCCAAGACATACCTTTTGCCTTTGGTAAAGAGAAGTTATCTTTACCGTAGTTCATTATATTATGACATATATATAATCTATCGTTCGTATATCTTCAAGTTCTCTTGTTCTATACCTCTGAACGAATAGACAGATAAAATCAATGGCTGGTGAAACATCGTAAACATTAACTGATAATTAGTCAGGTGTCCAACAGATGTGACACTAACGTAACATAAATGTTTATAAAGACGTCAAGAATGCCTTTTTCATATATATATATATATATATATATATATATATATATATATATATATATATATATATATATATATATATATATATATATATATATATATATATATATATATATATATATATATATATATATTGATCAACCGCCAAAACTCATATGAATCTCTAGTTTACGTTTCTTAACGGACACTCATATTTAAGATATTACGTACGAAACAGATTCGTAACACACACATATATATATATATATATATATATATATATATATATATATATATATATTTAACCGAATCAGGGTCAACATCTTTGGATTACTAAACAATTTAATGTGAAAAATACAGAATGATATTACAATATAATCTTACAGTAAGTAATAATGTATACACACTAAGAAAACTTTTTAAGACCTACAAATACATAAGGAAAACAATAATCTATGTACATTGGCTCTCCCACTCCTCTCTTTCTCTCTCTCTCTCTCTCTCTCTCTCTCTCTCTCTCTCTCTCTCTCTCTCTCTCTCTCTCTCTCTCTCTCTCTCTCTCTCTCTCTCTCTCTCTCTCTCTCTCTCTCTCTCTCTCTCTCTCTCTCTCTCTCTCTCTCTCTCTCTCTCTCTCTCTCTCTCTCTTTCTCTCTTTGGCTCTATTTCCTCCTTAACCCATCCTGTCCTTGCTGCCAAGACCCGGAGGTACCCACCATCATTTCGATACGAGCTCCTCCTCCAGCACTCACCATCACACAATCCCTCTTACATCCAATCGTCCAACAGGAGAACCCAAGTGAGACCTCGTTGTTCCCCCCTGTGGCCGCCTCCGTCAGGCAGGTCCTGACGAATGCCCAGATCTAAACAAAGGTAATAGGCATCCGTCTAGCTGTAGCCTCCTCGTCAGGAGATCCAGAGATTAGCCAGCTAAGGCTCGGTATTTATGGACTAGCTATGGGTAGACGAAGGTATGTGGGAATTCCTCCTGGGTTGGGTACTGGCTTCCAAGACGTGGTGGGCATGCGCGGAATCGAAATCAAAGCGGCTTCCTTCATTCTCAGATTCACTTTTTGGCAATCCTGTCTGTTGCATTTCCTTTTTAGATTCCTGGTCTTTCCTTTCCAGTTCCTTCTCTTAGTTTTTTCCTCTCTTTTGTCAAAATATAGTCATAATTACTTTTTTCTCTTTTTCTCTGTCTGCTAGTCTCTATATATCCATCAAAATATGTATCCCTTTAATTTCTCTCTTATTTCTGTTTTAAGTATGATGGCAAACACAACACAATTCACCTGCTTCGTGTTGATCATCTCCTGCTTTGTGGAAAATAGTATTGATTCCGGAATTGACATGTTATCTTGACAGAACAAATGACAACCTCAGTAGAGGATATGCAAAAACTCAATCTAAAGTGTTATCTTCACAACAGAAAAAAAGAAATAGAATTATATACATATTAGGCCAACAGAATCCTGTACTACAAATTGCATTATGGTAAATCAGTGATAATATATATATATATATATATATATATATATATATATATATATATATATCGTCTGGCCTCCCCTCTCATATCTTACCCTGAGTATTTAACATCTGTTTCAATCATTACTGTCAATCAAGACAAGGTTACTGATTCGAAAGCCAGGAATCGTTATATGGATATAACGAACCTTCTTAAAGACAGAGAAATCACCAGAGCGTTACCCCAGCGTCGTACAACATAACGCCCTAAGAAAACCAAGAAACTCACTAAGCACAAAACGACCTGCAACAGAGACGACGAATTCCCTTTCCTCTATCTCTCTGTCTCTTGTCTCTGGGTATGCGGCCCGACCATCCAGCCGCTACCTCCTCCTCCTCCTCCGTACTCCGTCCCTCCTACAGGAACCTGTTCTCAGCTGTTTACGACTGTATTAAGCAGCTCAGGAATACGGTAATCATTA
The DNA here is from genome assembly GCF_036320965.1 of Panulirus ornatus. Classification (NCBI taxonomy): domain Eukaryota; kingdom Metazoa; phylum Arthropoda; class Malacostraca; order Decapoda; family Palinuridae; genus Panulirus; species Panulirus ornatus. Next base: position 16,763,313 of record NC_092245.1, read on the forward strand.
CGGAGGACACGTCATAAAACCTAATGACGCCTCTCTAAGGTGTGTGCCAATAATGCGATTTGTGGAAGGTTTTCTACCGTCTCACGAAGATGTGAGAGAGACAGACTCGGTCCGATTGTAAGAACGCTTCGTAGTGTTTTGAGATGAGGTTTTTCTACTTCAAGGATGAAAGATATCAGTGTGTTTATTTTCACAAGTGTTTAAGTATTCCAAGTACTTTATTGGCTGTTATTCTCCGTCAACAGCTTAAATAGTATCTATCTCTTCCTTATTATCTTCCTCTCGTACACGATCTCATTTTCGATCATCAGTGTCTGGAAAAATGAGGAGACATTTCATATATATGAAATGTATTGGTCAGTGTGTAGCCCACGTAAATTTCATGATTCGTTACTCACGTGCCTTTGAAAATCACACGAGCGAGAGAGTGATCAGAGGGCCCTGCCCTCAGGACCTATATATGTAATGAGAAAAAATAATTTTGCTTGCATTTCAACAACATGTAATCATTACTGGAGTGTACAGATTTGACCATGTGATTAAGTGCGTCCCCCAAAACATATTTCAATTCAAGATTTATCCATCTATCTATCTATCTATCTATCTATCTATCTATCTATATATATATATATATATATATATATATATATATATATATATATATATATATATATATATATATATATATATATATATATATATATATATTATATATATATATATATATATATATATATATATATATATATATATATATATATATATATATATATATATATATATATATATATATATATATATATATATATATATATATATATATATATATATATATATATATATATATATGTATGTATGTATGTATGTAACGCAATGAGAGTGCACTTTTATAGACTATATAAATCCCTTCGACAGGAGGATTCGAACTTCTACCACTTTTGTGGAAGCTGGGTATCCTACCTACCATACCCTAGCTATGGTAGGTAATGTGTACACCTTTTTCTTCATAAAAGAAATCCTGTAAGAAACCATAAATCAGTATAACTTTCCGCTTCTAAAATACATGCCATTCTGGAGTACCTACATCCCTACATATTCAGCGATGGTAATTAGAATTCGCCGGACATATTCGTCTTGATACAGCAAGACCCTTACCTCAGTTCTTTTCCCCCCCTCTGACCGCTTTAGTAGTGACTGACTGAACTACATCTCTCTCTCTCTCTCTCTCTCTCTCTCTCTCTCTCTCTCTCTCTCTCTCTCTCTCTCTCTCTCTCTCTCTCTCTCTCTCTCTGGTCGTAGAACAACGTGTTACAGTGTAAATAGACACGTTCCTCATGATCGATGTGGCTGACAATCAGATAGGTACGTCATTAACATAAGTATGAATACACTGCGGTACGGCCGGTTCTCCTGAAGAAGGAGGAGGAGGAGGAGGAGGAGGTGAAGGTGGTGATAGCACTAGGGACAAGCTCGTTCTAGGTAAGGAGGATAGTGATGATGGCCAGTGCTGGTGTGTAGGAGGAAGCTAGTAGTGTGGATGACGGCAAGAGGGGGTGGGTGGTGGTGCGAAGCGGGGGGGTGTGATGCAGATAGAAGGAAGAGGAAGTTGGTGGAGTGTAATGGAGACATGGGATTTACGGGGAGGGAGTAGCAATGACAGGTGGTGTTGGACATGAGGAAGAGGTGAAGCGTTGGAGTGTGATGGAGAAATGAGTAAAAGGGTTGCGGTGGAGGGTGATGGAGTAAAATACGGTGGAAGTAGAAACAGAGCCTGAGGGAGATGTAGGGAAATAAGGTAGAGGTGGAATGTAACGAAGACCTTGGGAGGAGTCCCGTGGTGATGACTTCGATGATGAGGGGAGTAGCTGTAGGAGAGGTGGCAGGGGTCTGGTGTGCAGACTGGCGTTAGATGATGATGGCGAAGGAAGATTGCTATAGGTGATAGATGATAAGGCAGGAGGAAAAAAACTAGAGTAATGAAGAATGTGAAGGGCAAGGCCAAGAGGCTTGCTCACAGTAGTGGGGCAAGAAATGAGAAAAGGCAACTGGTGATAGCTAAATAGAACATAGGAAGGATGGGGATGACCCTGGAAAATGAGGGACTGAAGAGAAGGCATTTGGTGATGGGTGACATGGAAAGGTGAAGAGTGGTCAGTGGAGTGATGGCTGATGTTGGGAAGATGTTGTGGAGGGGCCTGGAGTAATCACTGATGTAGAGGATGGGGAACACTAGTAAGTGATGGGAACAAAGAGAAGTAGCCATGAAGGTGGATAAAACTAAGGCAAATGTGGAGGAAGACAGTAAGAAGATACAAAGTCAAGAACGTAGAATCTCACGAGAAGAATGGAACGTGTCGGTGGTAAATGTTAATGAGGGTCATTCTTTAGCTAATTTGTGTATCAGAATCATGAAGATTAGATTTGCTTTTGTGTAACGTTCTAAGCTCAAAAGGGGAGAGAGAGAGAGAGAGAGAGAGAGAGAGAGAGAGAGAGAGAGAGAGAGAGAGAGAGAGAGAGAGAGAGAGAGAGAGAGAGAGAGAGAGAGAGAGAGAGAGAGATCATAAAATCGTCATGGGAGGCTGCAGTTGGAAGGATCTAGGCACCGATGGGAGGGCCATGTAGACCTAACCTAGTGCATGATGGATGAGGATGGCTCCCGAGGGCTGCCAACCCACGACTATGCAGGTGAAGGCTGGAGCGAATTACAGTACAGTGTCATTATCTTTATGATCCCAACAACCTTGTGTGGTGGGAGGAGATCTGTGGTTGCTGCTGCCGCACTGTTTTCAACATCCTGGAATACACAAACACACACACACACACACACACACACACACACACACACACACACACAAACACACACACACACACACATATGTATTGATGTGTATGTACGTGTGCAATATATATGTTTGTAAGAATATTAGCATATCAATTTGTTTAGCTATTTATTCCAAAGCTGCTTGCATCCAAAAAAGACGTTTATTTTTTTGGAGCATTAGTGCAAATCTTTGATTACAATGCCCATAAAAGCAACCCTAAAATGGCATAATTTCTTGCTCTCAAAACAGTGAAAATACTTACCTTGTTTGGAACTCGATTATCTATATATTTATCATTAGATGTTTACATTTCGCTTCATACTTGAACCAAGACGGACATTACGAATCTAACGTAATGATGTACGAAAAGCTAACCTCTCTTCAGCTACAGCAGTCAGCAACACAATGTGCAATCTGTGGTCCGTTGTCCAAAGTCTCCCTGAAATCCAAAAATTCGTCTCTCTCTCACTCCGCGATCCGTGGACCATACCCCATCATTTGCAGTCCGTAGCCCCATTCTACACAATCCATAGTCAGTAAACCGTGGCAGCACGTATTTCATAAAGCGTATAATCCGTAGCCCATTCTCGTAATTCGTAATGAGCGAACAATGACGCCATGTTTTGTCATACGTAATTCGAAGCCCACTCTCGTCATTCGTCATCTGTACACCGCATCCTTGACTCTGAACTTCGTAGAAACCATAAGATGTTGATCTGATGACCTGCTTAGATTAGGAAGAGAAAAAGGGAGGCCTCGTACTCTTATGCTCACGTATATTACCGTGAACCATCGTCTCTCCTACGCACTCATACAGATTATTCCACATGATTTGCAGGTGTAATGAGTCGTGAGACCAGGTGTTGCAGGTCATTAAAAGCAGGTGTGAGTCATGTTGAAAAAAAAAAAATGGGTTTCTGATATATTTCTGCGTGATAAAGAGTGTCTTAAGACTGATTTTGATGGTATATTTCAGCGTGATAAAGAGTGTCTTAAGAATGATTTTGATGTGGATATATTTCAGCGTGATAAAGAGTGTCTTAAGACTGATTTTGATGTGGATATATTTCAGCGTGATAAAGAGTGTCTTAAGGCTGATTTTGATGATATATCTTTCAGCGTGATAAAGAGTGTCTTAAAACTGATTTTGATAATATATTTCAGCGAGGTAAAGAGGGTCTCAAAACTGATTTTGATACAAATTATTTGGTATAGATCAGAACTAAAATGCCAGTTTAATTTCAAATGCTCTAAATTGAAGTATATTGAAGCTATATTTCAGGTTAGAAGTTACTTATCTTGTTGTATAGACTGTGTGGTATAGAAATCAGAATCCATATCTATTTTTTTCTTTGCTGATGAAAAAGTAGCAAATAATTTATAATATAAATCTTGAGTCCCTGTTGTGAATATAGATATGAAATAGAACGAAGTCTATTGCTAAAGATAGAAAGATTAATGTGGACAATGTCGCAGATTTTTTTTTCAACTAAATTCATTACATAGACGAAAAAAAAAGATATTTCAAGGAAATCATGTATGTGCGTGAGAAGATTTATCCATAAAAAATTATGTTCTCTATAATTGCTTAATATTTTTTCCTCTTCAATGATTTATTTTTCTTATTATCTATCTTTATTTCGCTACCCCCGGTAAAAACGCACGGACAATTAGGTATAATAAAAAAAATTATTTATTGGACAATTGTAATTGATATATTTTTTTATGTGACGCATCGAAAAAAGCATAAACAGCGAAGATGAAGCAAAAGAATTGATTAAACTTCTTGTATCAATCTAAAAATCTTGTTCAAAAAACATCCAATTTGGTCTGCGGTCGAAGTCCTTATACAAATAAGTTTTTGGCAAAATAAATTGCTGCCAAAAGAAATTTCACCCAAGACTTTTATAGTGTGTGTTTTAAGAATCAGCAGCACACAAGTTGAGAATATGTATATTCCTGCTAAGAAAGCCATCCAGATTCATTTCTCCGGTGCTTTTTGACTTATCTACTGAGGTTTTAAAGTGCACATGCTGGTGTTACCGGATTTGACCTACAAAGGCTTA